>NW_023637606.1:7992666-8147751 GCF_015220235.1 Choloepus didactylus
CAAGCAGAGCTGGCAATAGTCACCTAAGTGATGAATTGCAAGAAAAAATTATAGAAATAAGTTTCATGAATGAAAAATAGCAATTTTAGCATTTCCAACTAGACTTGTGTTGCCTGTTTGTGTGAAATTTGTCATGTTCTTTTTCTCTTTCCTCCTAGTTATATCAGGCACATGGAATCCAGAAATAAATCTCAAGTTTCAGAATTTCTTCTTCTGGGGTTTTCAGAGGAACCAGAATTACAACCCTTCATCTTTGGTCTTTTCCTGTCCATGTACCTGGTCACCATCTTTGGGAACCTTCTCATCATCCTGGCCACCATCTCTGACTCTGACCTCCACACACCCATGTACTTCTTCCTCTCCAATCTGTCCTTTGCTGACATCTGTATATCCTCCACCACTGTCCCAAAGATGCTGGTGAATATTCAGACACAGATAAATGTCATTTCTTATGCTGGCTGCCTCAGTCAGATGTCCTTTTTCTTACTCTTTGCAGTGTTGGAGGACTTCCTCCTGACTGTGATGGCCTATGACCGCTTTGTTGCTGTCTGTCACCCCCTGCACTACCTGGTCATTATGAATCCCCGGCTCTGTGTCCTGCTGCTTCTGGGCTCCTGGTTCATAAGTGTCCTGCATTCTTTGTTACACAGCTTTATGGTGTTGCAGCTCTCCTTTTGTACACACCTGGAAATCCCCCACTTTTTCTGTGAACTTCATGAGATGACCCAACTTGCCTGTTCAGACAGTTTCATCCATGACATAGTGATGTATTTTGCAATTGGGCTGCTGGGTGTGGTTCCTCTTGCTGGGATCCTTTTCTCTTACTCTAAGATTGTTTCCTCTATATGTGCAATCTCATCAGCTCAAGGTAAGTATAAAGCATTTTCCACATGTGTGTCTCACATCTCAGTTGTATCCTTATTTTATTTTACAAGCCTAGGGGTGAACTTTAGTTCTTGTGGTACACAGAAAACCCATTCAAATGCACCAGCCTCAGTGATGTATACTGTTGTCACACCCATGCTGAACCCTTTTATCTACAGTCTAAGAAATAAAGATATAAAAGGGGCTCTGAAAAAATTCTTTGGATTAAGTTCTCATTAGTTATTGAGATTCAAAAGTGCTTTTGATTTCAGGGCTTAAAGACAGATCCAAGAATTATGATGCTTTCATCAAAACATTGGTGTAGGAAATATCTCTATTTATTTCATAGCTTCAATTTGATTATAAGCAAATTTTACAAAGCTTTCTCTTATATAGTAAACATTTTCTCCCTTGAACACTTTCACATTTTTTTATGCTTTTCTCAATTTGGATGTGAAACAACTTGGAAATTCCAACATATCTGAGAAGAATGGATTTCTTGAAGAATGTTGTTTTCTCAGTTGACATTTAAAGTCACAAGCAACTTTTTTTTCTTTATGACTGAAAGAGTGGTGGTGGGTTGTCCTACTGCCATGAAATAACATCATTTAAGTCTATTTGTAAAGTTTTAATGTAAGGATACTACAACTTTTCACTTTTTGGTTTGCCATCCCATTGTATATCTTTACCTTAACAGATTTCTACTAATGCCAAATTTCACATGCTGTTGCTAATTATAACTTATCATTTAGTCCTTATTGAGATAGTGTCCTTTTCTTCATTTCATTGTCCTCAATTTTTATCATGGTTGGTCTCTGGTATAGGGTTCTGTAGGAAAAAAAACTTTTGTTCAATATGTCTTTCAGGGTGAATCTAGACGGAGACAAATTTTACAAATACATGATATGATATGGTCATACAATCACAAATGATCCTAAATATGGTGAAGGAAAGTTTTCACTTTTGCCTCACTTTATTAAAGAAGGATTTCTTTTTCACAATGTCAGTGTCCTCATTGAAATGTGGAATCTTGGTGCAAACATGTAAGGGTTTATGTTATTGGAGTGCAAGACAGCGTTTTATGTTCTCTGTTATTTTCTTGACTCATATTCCTGCTTTTACTTGGAAATTTCCTGTGATGTATCCCAATGTAACTTCTTCTATTCCTCTTGCTTCATTATTGACATCCTAATGTCCTACTTCCACATTGCCTTCTTTTGATTGACTTGAAATCTAACATATTAAGGTTTCTATTTCATTAGCAGGAACTGGGGTTTGGATCCTGCTGTGGGGGAGACATTTGAAATGCAAATAGACAACAGAGAATTAGGAATTGAAAAAGAAAAGGAGTTTTAAGGTAAGGATTGAACAGAGAAGGGGGTTTCAACACACTACATGGTTACCAGCCCAGAAGGTATGGACTGATGTTGTGGTATCTTAGCCAGCATTATGTGCATATGAACATAGATTTCATAGTCACTCTTTCCTAAAGTCATGCATAAAATATAAAACTTGCTCTTCATGATTACCCAGATGCATGTTCTTAGATTTTTCTCTATATTAGAACTCTCCTTTGAGATCTTATAGTTTTGAAGGAGTTTCTTCTAGTTTGGCAGTTATCAAGAAAGGAAATTCTGAATTATTTACCTATAATCATAAAATATAATGGACACAATCATTTTTAGAACCACATACAAGCCTTTTATAAGTGGTATAGTTGAAAAACTTCTAAACTAGATCAAGAATAATGAATTTAATTAGAGATAGCAATCAGCTTCAGTAAAGGAAAGCCCAAACAAAAACAGTGTCTTACAGAAATTAAGGTTTTATGAGTTCACACATCTGAGATTTAGTTTATATTCTACAGGTCTGGTACAGCAGTTCAATGAACTTGTTATTCATAAACTTTTCTCATTGCTCATTTTTCTTTCTTATGGTAAGAGAAAATGGACTGCACCTGCAGAAATGGAATCCAATTTCATTCAGGAAGACTGGGAGAATTAAGAGCATAGTACAAATGGAGTGCCAGATGGATCATTGTGAAAGTTCCTTTCATTGAAGTATAACATATGTATGCACAAAACTCATATCATAAGCTCAGTGAATTTTCACAAACTAAATAACTTCATGTGCCAAGAATCCAGAAAATAATAGAACATGACCAGCCTTAGAAGCTCCCAGTGTGGCTGAATCTAATCAGCACTCCCTTCCCCAGGATCATTGCTATCCACAATTCTAGTAGCATAGTATATGTTTTGCCTTTTATTTTAATATACCACTCACTGCCTTATTGCCTCCATGGTTTCTGCTGAGAAATTTGAACTAGTCTTATTGAGCTTACTTTGCATGTGATGAATGGCATTTCTCTTGCAGCTTTCAGAATTCTCTTTTCATCTTTGACATTTGGCAATCTGATTAGTGTCTTGGGATATCTCTATTCAGATGGATTCTGTTTGCGATATGCTGCACTTCTTGGATCTATAGTTTTATGTCTTTTTAAGGGTGGGACAGTTTGGACATTTTCTGTTATTATTTCCTCTATTATTCTTTATGTCCCTTTTCCCTTTTCTTCTCTTCCTGGGACACCCATAACACAGATATTTGTACATTTGATGTTGTCCATGTTCTCATAGTTTTCCATTCCTTGCCCTATCTATTCTTTTCTGTGTGGGATTTCAGATATTCCATCTTGTAGTTTATTAACCCTTTGTTCTGCCTCTTAAAATCTGCTATTGTATGTTTCCATTGTGTTTTTAATCTCTTCTATTATGCAATTTATTCCCTTAAGTTCTGCCATCTTTTTTTAAGCTTTTCAGTTCTTCTGAGTGGACACCCTATATATTCTTTATATCCTTCAACTCTTTTGCCGCATTTTTCTTCAACTCATTGAATTGATTTAGATTTGTTTGAACATCTTTAATTAGTTGTTTCAAGTCCTGTTTCTCTGTTATATTAGTTTGTTCCTTTGACTGTTATGATATGATATGGTATGATTTTGCTGGTATGATTTTTTTTTTGGTGTCTAGACATCTGATTTCCTTGATTTGTTTATTCTGAAGGTTGTTTTCTCTCCTTTAACTAGGGTTTTCTTTTTGACTGGCTTTGTTCTCTATCTGTTATTTGGCATTCCATTCAACTTATTCTATACCTCTTAGCATAGCTTCTATTTAACTGATTATAAATTTGAGCCCTTGTTTTTCTGGCTTTTGCCCTGCATATATTGAAGTTTATTTTTTGAGAAGGTTTTCTGCAGATTGGATCAAACTCAATCCTATTTTCCCAGACAGGACAGGCCCAGTACTCAGGAAGAGTGTGTAAGGAACTCCGACAATGAGACCCATCAGATTGCCAGTCTTTCTGGTGAAGCCTCCTGACTCTGTGTGTTTCCTATCCTGACAAGCAAGTGGCAATTGTCAGCTTGCAACTCCCAACTAGTGTAAACTGGTATGATTCCTTCAATTCTCAACAGACGCTGTGTCTGTCAGGGCATGGTTGAGTCAGAGGTTGAGTAAGAGGGCAATCTTTAACTGTTTGTTTTCCCACTTCTGGGTCCTGAATCCTCTGAATGAGAGCCACCACTAGTGCTGGACTGCCCCCACCTCTCTTGGGGAAGATAGACCCTCCAGGGAATTATCATCTTCACCTGACTAGTTACTTTGTGTCTCAGTCCTATCTTAACTCTACCCTTGGCTGGGTGGTGCTGAAAACAGAAAAAGCCTGCTGTTTTCTTTACAATAAAATGTAAGAAAAAAATTGTTTTGCAGAGTCAGTCCCCAGTCCTCTGGTTTGCCAATCAAAAGCCAGAATTGGTGCTCCTTTTCCTGGTGAACAGCCCTGTTCTGGTATTCTGCATTTAGCCAACTCCAAACACCATTTTTTGTCAGCCCTACCTCTTCTCTGCTGGGAGAGCACTCAGGATCCCTTCCCTGGTTTCTCCAGGTTAATGTTTGCTTGGAACTTGTATCCAGTGGTCCTAATTTGTTAATTAAATGTGCTATTGGAGTATGGTTGTGCTACCTACTCTTGCTCCTACAAGAGACTGCTTCTTTCTCCCTATGGGGAAGTGACTACAAAACTGCCATGCTTTTGTGGGAGATGTATCAGCCTCAACAGATTGGGAGACTTACAGTTCTGTGCTGTGATCTCAGCCCTCCTGCACATTCCAGACTGGTGTACAATGTGTGTTGATCAAAAAAGGACCCCCAAACAGTTTTTCTAGACAATTCTTGACTATTTACTAGCTGCCATAGAGGATAAACAAATTTCCACATCTCCCGTTGCCACCATCTTGCCTCATCTCCCAAAATAGACAAAAGTCATGTGAAATAAAAAAGGTCACTAACTATGAATAAAAGGGGCAATTCACCAGGAAGAAATAAGAATCACAAATATTTATGTACCTAAATGATGTGCCCCAAAGTAATAAGGCAAACATTGACAAAACTGAAGGGAGTAAAATACATCTCTACAATAATAGTGGGAGAATTTAACAAACCACTCTCTCAATAGATAGAATATCTAAACAAAGGATCAATAAGGAAACAAATCCTAAATAACATGTTAAATTAATGAGACTTAACAGACGTATATAGCACATTGCAACAAACACAACAGGATAAACATTCTTCTCAGGTGCTTATGAGCATTCTCCAGGATGGAGCACATGCTGGGGCACAAAATAATTCTCAATAACTTTTAAAAGATTGAAATTATACACAGCACTTTTTCTGACCATAATGTAGTGAAGCATAAAATAAATGACAATGGGAGAGCTGGAAATTTCACAAATATGTACGGAGATTAAAACACATTCTTAATAAATGAGCCAAAGAAGAACCTCAAGGTGAATGGAAAGAAGAACACAACATTTCACAGTTTATGGGATGCAGAGAAGGCAGTGCTGAGAGGGAAATTTATAGTAATACCTGCCTGTATTAAAAAGGCTAAAACCAGATGCCTACCTGAACAATTGGAGAAAGAACAAGAAACTATTCCCAAAATAAGCAGAAGGAAAGAAATATCAAACATTAGAATGGAAGTAAATGAAATCAAGAACAACAAAACAGCAGAGACAATCAATAAAACCAAAAAATTGGTTCTTTGAGAGGATTAATAAAATTTATAACTCCTTGGCTAGACTGACAAAGACAAACATACAGAAGTTGCAAATAAATAAAATAAGGAAAGAGAAGGGGGCCATTACCATGGACACAAAAGAATAAAATTATCATAAGAGACTAGCATGAAAAATTGTATGCCAATGCACTAGACAATTTATTTGAAATGGACAATTTCCTGGAAACACCCAGGAAAAACCTACATTGAGTTGAAAAGAGATACAAGACCTTAACAAACAAATCACTGTTAAAGAGATTGAATGAGTCTTCAAAAACCTCTCAAACAAGAAAAGCCCAGAACCAGATGACTTCACAGGTGAATTTCACAAAGCATCCTAAGAAGAACTAATACCAATACTGCTCAAAATTGTCCAAAATATTGAAGAAGAGAGAACACTACCTAACTCATTCAATGAAGCCAGCATCACTCTAATACATACTGAAGCCTGATAATGATTTTACAGTAAAGAAAGCTACAAATCAATCTCCCTAATGAGTAAATATCCACAAATCTTCAGCAAAGTATTGGAAAATTGAACCCAACAGCATATTAAAAGAATTATATACTATCACCCAGTGGATTTTTTTCCAGTATGCAAGGGCCATTCAAAACAAGAAAATCAATCTATGTAAAATGTCAGATTAACAAATTGAGATAAAACACATGATTATCTCAATTGATGCAGAAATGGCTATTGACAAAATTCAGCATCCTTTCTTGATAAAAACATTTCAAAAGATAGGAGTCAAAGGGAACTCCCACAACATTGTAAAGAGCATATTTGAAAAACCAACAGCTAACATTGTCCTCAATTTAGAGGCACTGAAAACATCTCTTCTAAGATCAGGAACAAGACTGTGCTAGAAATTCTAGCTAAAGCAACTAAGCAAGAGAAAGAAATAAAATTCATCTGAATCAGAAAAGAAGTAAAACTTTCATGGACTGCAGATGATGTTGTCCTATATTTAGTCCAAAAAAACTATGACAAAGCTGCTGGCGCTAATATATGAGTTTAGCAATGCGACAGCATAGAAGATCAACGGGCAAAAATCTGTGATGTTTCTATAAACTAGTAAAGAGCTATCAGAGGAAGTAATCAAGAAAAAAATCATATATTATAGGATCTAAAAGAATCAAATATCTAGGGATAAACTTAACCAACTACACCAAGGATCTCTATACCAAAAAATACAAAACATTGCTAAAAGAAATTAAAGAACTAAGTAAATGAAAATATGTTCAGTGTTCATGGACTGAAAGACTTAAATGCTGTGAAGAGGTCAGATCTGCCCAAATTGATCTTTAGAGTCAATGCAACAGCAATCTAACTGCAGCAATGGAAAAGCTAATTATTAAATTTATTTGGAAGTGTGAGAGGCATTGTATAGACAAGACTTCTTTAAAAGAAGACTAAAAGGGGTGGAGTCATTCTTCCTGACTTTAAAGCATATTAAAATTGACAGTGGTCAAAAGAGTATGGTACTGTCATAAAGTTGGAAATGTACATCAATGGAATCAAACGGAGAGTTCATAAATAGAGTTTCAGATCTGTGGTCAACTGATTTTTTAAAAATTTTCAGTTTTATTGAGATATATTCACATATAATGCAATCATCTGTGGTGTACAATCAATTCTTCACAATACCATCATACAGTTATGCATTCATCACCAAGATCTTTTTTTGAACATTTCCTTATACCAGAAAAAATAAAAATAAGAATAAAAAATAAAAATAAAAAGAACACCCAAATCATCTCCCTCCCAACTATTTTTCATTTAGTTTTTGTCTCCATTTTTTACTCATCCATCCATACACTGACTGGAAAAAGGAAGTATGATCAACAAGGCTTTCACAATCACACTCTCACCCCTTGTAAGCTACATTGTTATACAATTGTTTTCAAGAGTCAAGACTACTGGGTTGCAGTTTGATAGTTTCAGGTATTTACTTCTAGTTATTCCAACACATTAAAATTTAATGGGGTTAAATAAAAGGTGTTATCTATATAGGGAGTAAGAGGGCACATCAGAGTGACACCTCAACTCCATTTGGAATCTCTCAGCCACAGAAACTTTATTTTGTATCATTTTGCAACCCCTTTTGGTAAGAAGATGTTCTCAATCCCATGATGACAGGTCCAAGGATATCCTTGGGAGTCATATTCTGTGTTGCCTGGGAGATTTACACCACTGGGAGTCAGATCACATGTAGGGGAGAGGCAGTGAGTACATCTGTCAAGTTGGGTTAGCTAGAGAGAGAGGGCCATATCTAAGCAACAAAGAAATACTCAGGGAGACTCTTAGGAACAATTAAAAGCAAGTTTAGCCTCCTTTGCAGTAACAAGCTTCATAAGGGTAAGCCCCCAGATAGAGGGCTCAGCATTCCAAATGGCCAGTCCTCAATGTTTGTGAGAACATTAGCAGCAATACAGGTGAGGATGTCCAACCCTTCTGCATTTTCTCCCAGCTCCTCAGGGGGCCGTGCATATATGTTTTTATTCCCTGCCCAAATTACTTTGGGATTTGTTGCTATTTCACACTAATGATACAAACCTACCAAGTTGAACTTCCTATTCAAAGTTTCATGTAATTATGGTATTTGAACAAACTGCTGAAATTAAATTGTTTAGATTGTTTAGGAAATGTAGATCCTGAACCAAATAAACATTTCTTGCCTTGGACACATATGGAAGTTGAAGTTTTAAAACATATTCAGTATTGTCCTTTACCCTTTGGCTCAATTTGCCTTAGTCTGAACCAGATCTGCTTCATTCATATCTCTAACTGATGTCTGGACTCTTTTTCAGCTTTTTCTTAACAGTTGCTGTATGTGCTAATACTGACATTCATATCTGATGTGTTCTAGCTCTGATTTCAGGTGTTGCACAGATACCCAAAGTTCCAGGGATCAATCAGGTTATACACACGGGGATCAGCATCTCAGAATCTGGAGATAGCCATTACAATTCAGGAATAGATTTGACTGCTGTAGGAGCTTACAACCTAGGGACCATTACAATAAGTGTTCCCCCAATAAGCTGTGCTCTAAGGTTCAATTCTGAGTTTATGCATTGTACTTTGTCCTTATTGGTAAGACATTATAGTGTTTGCCTTTGTTTCTAGCATAGTTCTCTCAAAATGCTGTCTACAGGATCCATTCACCTCATTGTTTGTCTCACAACTTCACTCCTCACAATTTCTCAATATTCCATTGTATGCACACACCACAGTTCACCATTCTGTTCCTCAATCAATGTACACTTTGGCGACCTACGCTTACTGAAAAACACACACACCAACACCATAAAACCAGTGTGCAAATGTCCATTCATGGCCCTCCTCTCACATCCTCCAAAAATATGCCCCCTAATGAGGTTGCATGACCTTATGGCACTCACATACTTGGCTTCTTGTGGAACCACCACAATGTCCTCCAGAAAGGCTACACTTTTCTGCTTCTGAACCAAAAGTAAACATGTAAATCCCTCTATCCATGTTTCCTCCAGCACTTTAATCTCTATTTATATTTTCCAACAATTTTATAGAGCTATATTCACATATCAGACAATTATCCACAGTGTACAATCAGTTGTTCACAGTATCATCATCTACTTGTTCATTTATTACCTCAGTCAGCACTTGAATATATTGATCACTATGAAAAAAGTTTTTTTAGTGAATAATATAAAGAAGAAAATAAAATATCATCCAGTACAGTATAATAGTAGGGTCAGACAACCCCAATACCAAAAATCCCATATCATTTCCTTACATTCCCCTCTCATACACATTTAGTGGTGATATTTTGCCTTTGTTGCATTTAATGATGCATATTACAATGTTACTGTTGACCATAGACCCAGATTCCTTTGATTATACTTTTCCCCAAAAGCATACCTTTTCAAGACCATTACCTTTTCAACACTCTGCATGGCTGGTATTCATTTGTTCTCCAGCATGCAAGAACATTTTTGCATTTGTATGTTTAGTTACAAACATTGACCACTCCAATTTTTGCTGAGTTAAACAGTCCCAGTCTTTATCTTCTATCTTCAGCTCAGGTGTCATACATGCCCATAAACCACCATTTGCAGCTTTACTCACAGACATCTTTGTTCAGTGTACTTACAATTTTGTGCTACCATCACATAGTATTATGCTAGTTGCTTCTGGATCTATACAGTCAGTCCTGCTGAACATTCTGTAGTCCTTATGCATCAAATACCCAACTGTTACCCGCTTTCTATCTCCTAATAGCCTGTGTTACCAGCTTTTAACTCTCAAAGTTTGCTCACTAATATTGGTTCATATTAGTGAGACCATACATTATTTGTCCTTTTGTTTCTAATGAGCTTCACTCAGCATAATGTCCTCAGGGTTCATCCACATTATTATATGTTCCATATGCTTGTTTTGTCTTAAAGCTGCATAATATTCCATTGTGTTTATCCACTTGTCCATTGAGGGATATTTGGGCTGTTTCTATCTCTTGGCTATCATGAATAATGCTGCAACAAACATCAGATTACAAATGTTGATTCATGTATTAACTTTCAGTTTCTCTGAGTATATACCTAGTAATGGAATTGTTGGTTCATATGGCAAATCTATATTTAGCTTCCTGAGGAACCACCACACTGTCTTCCAGAGTGGTTGCACCATTATACATTCCCACCAACAGTGAATAAGTGTGCTCTTTCTCCACATCATCTCAAGCACTTGTATTGTAATCTTCTTTTTTTTTTTTTTTTTTTTTTTTTTGGATAATGGTCATTGTGGTAGGTGTGAGATGACATCTCATTGTTTTGATTTGCATTTCCCTAATAGCCAGTGAAGTTGAGAAATTTTCATGTTTTTGAACCATTTGCATTTCCTCTTCAGAAAAGTATCTGTCTGTGTCTTTTGCTCATTTTTTAATTGGGTTGTTTTTCTTTCTGTAGTTGAGTAGTAAGGTTGCTTTATATAATTGAGATATTAAATCCTTTATCTGACATTTAGTTTCCAAATATTCTCTCCCATTGCATTGCATAGGCCACCTTTTTACCTTTCTGACAAATCCTTTGATGTACAAAAGTGTTTAATGTTGTGGGGATTCCATTTGGCTATTTGTTCTTTGGCTGTTCATGCTTTGAGTGTAAGCTCTAAGAAACCACCTCCTATCACAAGATCTTGAAGATATTCCCCTACATTTTCTTCTAGGTGTCTTGTGGTCTTAGGTCTAATGTTTAGATATTTGATCCATTTCAAGTTAATTTTTTTATAAAGAGTGAGTTAGGAGTCCTCTTTCATTCCTTTGAAAATGGATATCCATTTCTCCAAACATGATTTATTGAAGAGGCTGCTCTGTCCAAGGTGCTTTGGCTTGACTGCCTTATCAGAGATCAATTGTCCATAAATGTGATGGTCTACTTCTGAACACTCAATTCAATTTCATTGGTCATTACATCCATCATTATGCCAGTACCATGTTGTTTTGAGCACTGTACCTTTGCAATGTGCTTCAGAAGAAGGTAGTGTGAGACCTCCCACTTCATTCCTCTATTTCAAGATATTGTTGGCTATTTGAGGCACCTTGCCCTCCCAAATAAATTTTGTGGTTGGCTGTTCTATTTCTGCAAAGTAACTTCTTGGGATTTTAATTGGCATTGCCTTGAATCTATAAATCACTTTAGGTAGAATTGACATATTAATTATATTTAGTCATCCAATCCATGAACATGGTGTTTTCTTCCATTTTTTAGTCCCTGTTTGCTATATTTAGCAGTTTCATGTAGTTTCTCTGTATATGTCTTTTCTGACCTTCATTAAATTTATTTCTAAATACTTGATTCTTTTGGTTGCTATTTTAAATGGAATTTTTTTCTTGATTTCCTCCTTCAGTTGTATATTACTTGTGTATAAAAACACTAAAGATTTTTTGCATGTTGATCTTGTAGCCTGACATATTGCTGTGTTCATTGACTAGTTCTAATAGCTTTGATGTGGATTTTTCTGGATTTTCTACATATAGAATCATATCATTAGCAAAGATTGAAAGTTTTCCTTCTTCCTCTCCAATTTGGATGCCTATTTTTTTCTTTTTCTTGCTTAATTGCTGTAGCTAGAACTTTCAGCACAATATTAAACAACAGTGGTGACAGTGAGCATCCCTGTCTTGTTCCTGATCTTAGGGGGAAAGCTTTAAGTCTTTCCCCATTGAGTATGATGTTAGCTGTGTTTCTTTTCTTATATTGCCTTTATCATATTGAGAAAGTTCCTTTCTATTCCTATCCTTTGAAGCATTTTCATAATGAAGGAATGTTGGATTTTGTCAATTGCACTTTCTGCATCAATTTAGATGATCATGTAGTTTTTCTGCTAGGGTTTGATCAGTTTTGTTGATTTTCTCAGAGAACCAATTTCTGGTATTGTTGATTCTCTCTATTGCTTTCCTTTTCTCAATTTCATTTATTTCTGCTCTAATCATTATTATTTATTTCATTCTGTTGGCTTTGGGATTAGTTTGCTGTTTTTCCTCTAGTTCCTCTAGGTGAACCGTTAATTCCTGAATTTTTGCTCTGTCTTCTCTTTTAAAATGGGCATTTGGGACAATAAATTTCCCTCTCATCCCTGCTTTGCCTGCATCCCTTAAGTTTTGATATTTTGTGTATTCATTATCATTTCCATCAAGGTATTTACTAATTGATCTTCTAATTTCTACCTTTAACCACTGGATTTCAAGAGTGTGTTATGTAGTCTCCATATATATTTGAATTTTACAATCTTCCTCCTGTTATTTATTTACAACTTCATTCCATTATATTCTGAGAAATTGTTTTGTTTAATATCAATATTTTTAAATTTGGTGAAACTTGCTTTGTGACCCTACATGTGGTCTATCCTAGAGGAACTTCCATGAGAAGTTGAGAAAAAAGGGTATCCTCCTGCTGTGGGGTGTAGTGTTCTATAAATGTCTGTCAAGTCTAGTTCATTTATTGTACAATTCAATATCTCCATGTCCTTATTGATCCTCTGAATAGATGTTCTATCCATTGATGACAGAAGTGTATTGAAGTCTCCAACTTTTATTGTAGAGGTATCTACTTCTCTTTCAGTTTCCTCAATGTTTGCTTCATGAATTTTGGGGCACTGTGGCTTGGTTGCTGTTTGCTTGAAATATCTTTTCCAAACATTCATTTTCAGCCAATTTTGGTTCTTGTGTCTAAAATGAGTTTCTTAGACTACACATAGTTGGGTCCTATATTTTAATCCATTCTGTCAGTCTGTGTCTTTTTATTGAGGAGTTCAATGCATTGCCATTTAGTCTTATTAGTCTAAGGGAAGTACTGTCTTCTACCATTTTGCCTTTTTGATTTTGTATATCATGTATTATTTTCTCTCTCTCTCTCCTTTTACCCTTAGTGATAATCTTCATTTCTGAACTCTTCTCCAAACCTCTCTCTCCTGTCTTTTCCTATCAGCTTTATCACTCCCTTTAGTGTTTCTTGCAGTGCCAGTCTCTTATTCACAAACTATCTCAGTTTCTGTTTGCCTGAAAATAGTTTAAACTCTCCTTCATTTTTTCCCTTGGTGCTATTTTTTTATTTTTATTGAGACACACCCACACACCACACAATCATCCATGGTGCACAATGAACTGTCCACAGCACCAGCACACTGCCATGCATCTATCACACCAATCCACCCCCAAACACCCTCTACACCAGAAAGATCCTGAGCAAGAATAAAAAAATAAGAAAAAAGAACACCCAAATCATCCCCCCAATGCACCCCACCCCTCATTCAGTTCATGCCCCCACCCCTGCACCTATCCATCCACACACTGGACCAAGGGAGCACAATCCACAAGGCCCCCACAATCACACTATCATCCCCTTAATCCACACCACTATACAATCATCTTAAAAGTCAACGACACTGGGCCAGAGCTCAGCAGCCCCAGGCATCTACCTCTAGCCACACAAATACATTAAAACCCAAATAGTGTTATCCACACAGTGCAACAGAATGTCCACCAGAATGACATCTCAACTCCATTTGAAATCTCTCAGCCACCAAAACTCCACTTCATTTCATTTCACATGCTCCACCCAGTCAAGATGTTCCCAATCCCATGATGCCAGGTCCAGGCCCATACCTAGGAGCCGCACCCTGTGTCAACAGGGAGATTTGCACCCCTGGGAGCCAGGTCCCACAAAGGGGGGAGGGTAGTGAGATCACCTGCCAGGGTGACTTAGTTAGAGAGAGAGGGCCACATCCAAGTAATAAAGAGGCACTCAGAGGGAGATACTCAGGCACAATTATAAGCAGATTTAGCCTCTCCTTTGCAGTAACAATCTTCATGGGGCAAGCCCCAAGATAGAGGGACCAGCATGTCAAGCCATCAGTCCCCAATTTTTGTGAGGACATCAGCAACAATCCAGATGAGGAAACTCAACACCTCTGCATCCTTCCCCAGCTCCTCAGGAGGGCCCCCAAAATACACTTTTATTCTCCACCCAAATGACTTTGGGATATGTTGCTATTTTACTCTAACCTATACAGACCTACCATATCTCACTTCCTATTCAAAGTTTCATGTACTTGGTGGTGTTTGAAAAAACTGACTGTAGAAATTATATTGTTTACAAAACATAGATCCTACACCAAATAAACATTTCTTCCCTTGATCTCACATGGAAGTTGAAGGTTTAACACAAAGTCAGTTTCAACCCTTACCCTTTGGCCTGATTTGCCCTAGTCTTAACCAGAAGTGTTTCATTCATGTCTCTAATTGAAGTCTGGGCTCTTTTTCAGCTTTTTTTTTAATAGCTGCTGTATGCATTAATACTGACATTCATATCTGCCAAGGTCTAGCTCTGAATTTCAGGTGTCACACAAATATCCAACGTTCCAGAGACCAATCAGGTTACACACCCAGGTATCAACATCTCAGAGTTTGGAGATAGTCATTACAATTCAGGAATATATTTGACTGCTCTAATAGCTTATAGTCTAGGGACCATTACAATAATCATTTTCCTGTTAGGCTATGCTCTTAGATTCAATTCTGAGTTTCCACATTGTAGGTAGTCCATATCTGTGAGCCATTATAGTGTTTGCCTTTTTTTCTGGCACACTTCATTCAAAATTTTGTCTACAGGATCCATTCACCTCCTTGTGTGTCTTACAACTTCACTTCTTCTCATAGTTCCTCAGTATTCCATTGCATGCATACACCACAGTTCACCGTTCTGTTCCTCCGTCAATGTAGACTTAGGCCATCTCCACCCACTGCAAATCATGAATTCTGCCTCCATAAACACCAATGTGCAAATGTTCATTCATGTCTCTGATCTCCAAGTACAAACACCATAATGAGGTTGCAGGACCTCATAGCCCCGACATACTTAGCTTCTTGTGGAACCACCACAGTGACCTCCAGAAAGACTACACCATTTTGCCTTATCAGGAACAGTAAATAGGTACATCCCTCTCTCCATGTTTTCTCCAGCACTTTTAACCCTTATATTTCTCCTACAATTTTGAAGAGATATATTCACATAACATACAATTATCCACAGTGTACAGTCAGTTGTCCAAGGTATTATCATATAGGTGTACATTTATCACCACACTTAACACTATAACATATTGATTACTATGAAAAAGATTTTTTGTGAATAATAAAAAAGATAATAAAAAGGAATATAAAGTGTCATACAATACAGTATATTAGTAAGGACACAAATCAAAATCACTACCAGGAATCCCATATCCCTCCCTTATATCCCCCACTCATTCACATTTAACTTTGGTACATTGCCTTGGTTACATGTAATGGAAGCACATTACAATGTTACTGTTGACCATAGAGTCCAGTTTGCATTAATTATGTTTTTTTTCCCAAATACCATCCCTTTTTCAACACTCTGCATGGTTGTCATTCATTTGTTCTCCCACATGTGAGAATATTTTTATATTTGTACAATTAGTAACAGCTACTGGCCACTCCAGTTTTTGCCAAGCTATACAGTCCCTGTCTACACCATCTATCTTTACCTCTGGTGTCATACATTCCCCTATCCCACCTCTTTCAGCTTCACTCACATATGTCTTTGTTCAGTGTACTTACAATATTGTGCTGTCACAAACAGTATTACACTATTTCTGGATCTATACAATCAATCCTGATAAACATTCTGTAGTCCTTCAACATCAGATGCCTGATCTCTACCCTGTTTCTATCTCTTGATAGCCTGTGATATCAGCTTTTAACTATCAAAGTTTGCTCACTAATTTTAGTTCATATTAGTGGGACCATACAGTACTTGTCTTTTTGTTTCTGGCTAATTTCACTCAACATAATGTCCTCAAGGTTCATCCACATTATATGTTCCATGTCTTGCTCTGTCTTACAGCTTCATAAAGTTCTATCATGTGTATATGCCACAGTTTATTTTGTTTATCCACTCATCTGTTGATGGACATTTGGGCTGCTTCTGTCTTTTGGCAATCATGAATAATGCCACAATAAACATTGGTTTACAAATGTTTGTTCGTGTCTTAACTTTCAGTTCCTTTGAGTGTATACCAAGCAATGGAATAGCTGGGTTATATGACAGGTCTATACTTAGTTTCCTGAGGACCCTCCACACTGTATTCCAGAGTAATTGCACCATTGTACATTCCCACTAGCAATGAATGTGTGCCTCTTTCTCCACATCCTCTCCGAAACTTCTAATTTTCTGTTTTTTGGGGGATTGTTGTTTTTTTTTTTTTCATATTGGCTATTGTGGTAGGTGTGAGAAGATATCTCACTGTGGTTTTGATTTGCATGTCCCTAATAGCCAGTGGAGTTGAGCATTTTTTCATGTTTTTGAGCCATTTGTATTTCCTCTTCAGAAAACTGTATGTCCATGTCTTTTGCCCCTTTTTAATTGGGTTGTTTGTCTTTCTGTTATTGAGTTTAGGATTGCTTCATACATTTTGGATATTAAACCCTTATCTGGTAAGTGGTTCCAAATATTGTCTCCCATTGTGTAGGCTGTCTTTTTACATTTTTAACAAAATACATTGATGTACAGAAGTGTTTGATTTTGAGGAGACCCCATTTGCCTATTTGTTCTTTTGTTGCTCATGCTTTGGGTGTAAGGTCTAGGAAACCACCTCCTATCACAAGAGCTTTAAGATACTGCCTTACATTTTCTTCTAAGAGTCTTAAGTTCTTAGCTCTTGAGGTCTTTGATCCACTTGGAAGCAATTTTTGTATAAGGTGTGACATAGGGGTCCTCTTTCATTCTTTTGGAAATGGATATCCAGTTCTCCAAACACCATTTTTTGAAGAAGCTGTTCTGTCACAGTTGCTTTGATCTGACTGCCTTGTCAAAGGTCAATTGTTTACAGATGCAAAAGTCTGTTTCTGAACTCTCAATTTGATTCCATTGGTCAGTATGTCTATAATTGTGCCAGGACCATGCTGTTTTGAAAACTGTAGCTTTGTAATCTGCTTCAAAGTCAGGTAGTGTGGGACTTCCCAGTTCATTCCTCTTTCTCAAGATATTTTTTGGCTATTTGAGGCACCTTGTCTTTCCAAATAAATTTGGTTATGGGTTTTTCTATTTCTGCAAAGTAAGTTGAGATTTTAATTGGTATTGCATTGAATCTAGAAATCAGTTTAGGTAGAGTTGACATTTTAATTATATTTAGTCTTCCAATCCATGAACACAGTATATTCTTCCATTTTCTTAGGTCCTGTTTGATTTCTTTTAGCAGTTTCTTGTAGTTTTCTTTGTATAGGTCTTTTGTGACCTTCATTATATTTATTCCTAAATAGTTGATTCTTTTGGTTGCTATTTTAAATGGAATTTTTTTATTTCTTCTTCTTGTTGCACATTACTTGTGTATAGGATCACTACCGATTTTTATGTGTTGCTATTGTAGCCTGCCACTTTGCTGTTTTCATTGATTAGCTCTAAAGCTTTGCTGTAGATTTTTTCTGGATTTTCTACATAAAATTTCATGTCTTCTGCAAACAGTGAAAATTTTCCTTCTTCCTCTCCAATTTGGATATCTTTTATTTCTTTTTCTTGCCTAATTGCTCTAGCTAGAACTTCCAGCACAATATTGAATAACAGTGGTGACAGTGGGCATTCCTGTCTTGCTCCTGATCTTAGAGAGAAAGCTTTCAATCTCTCCCCATTGAGTAAAATTTTTGCTGTGGGTTTTTTTCATATATTGCCTTTGTCATATAGAGAAAATTCCCTTTCATCAAGAAAGGATGTTGAATTTTGTCAAATGCATTTTCTGCACTGATTGAGATGATCATGTGGTTCTTTTACTTTGATTGATGTGGTGTATTACATTAACTGATTTTCTTGTGTTGAACCAGCCTTGCATACCTGGAATAAACTCCACTTTGTCATGGTGTATGATTCTTTTAATGTGCTGCTGGATTTGATTTGTGAGTACTTTGCTGAGAATTTTTGCATCTATATTCATTAAATGGATTGGTATATAATTTTCTCTTTTTTTGTAGTATCTTTGTCAGATTTTGTTATTAAGGTGATGTTGGCTTCATAGAATGAGTTAGGCAGCTTTCCCTCCTCTTCAATGTATTTGAAGAGTTTGAGCAGGATTCGTATTAACTCTTTCTTGAATGCTTGTTAGAATTCACATATGAAGCCATCTGCTCCTGGGGTTTTCTTTTTGGGGAGCTTTTTGATGACTGACTCTATCACTTTCCTTGTGATTTGTTTGTTGAGGTTGTCTATTTCTTCTCAGGTCAATGTTAGTTATTTGTTTTTCTAAGGAAGTTGTCCATGTCATGTAAGTCTTCCAGGTTATTTGCATATAGTTTCTCATAATATATTCTTGTTACCTCCTTTATTTCTGCAGGGTCAGTACTCATGTTCATTTCCCATTTCTGATTGCATTTATTTTCATCCACTCTCTCTCTCTTTTTTTTTTTTTTTTGTTAGCCTAGCTAGGGGTCCATCAATTTTTTTGATTTTCTTGAAGAACCAGCTTCTGGTTTTGTTGATACTCTCTATTGTTTTTGTGTTCTCAGTTTCATTTATTTCTGCTCTAGTCTTTGTTGTTTCTTTCCTTCTGTTTTGGGGTTTATTTGCTGTTCTTTCTCTAGTTCCTCCAGGTGGACAGTTAATTCCTCAATTTTTGCCTTCTCTTCCCTTTAATTATAGGCATTTAGGGCAGTAAATTTCCCTCTCAGAACCACCTTTGCTGCATCCCATCAGTTTTGATATGTTGTGTTTTCATTGCCATTTCCCTCAAGGTATTTACTAATTTCTCTTGTAATTTCTTCATTTACCCACTGGATTTCTAAGAGTGTGTTGTTTAGTCTCCATATATTTGTGAATTCTACAATCTTCTGCTTTTATTTATTTCCAACTTCATTCCATTATGACCGGAGATAGTGTTTTTTATAGTATTAACATTTAAAAAATTTTTGAGACTTGCTTTGTGTCCCAGCATGTGGTCTATTCTAGAGAATGTTCCATGAGCACTTGAGAAAATGTGTATCCTGCTGTTGTGGAGTGTAGTGTTCTATAAATATCTGTGAAGCCTAGTTCATTTATCATATAATTTAACATCTCCAATTTCTTGTTGATCCTCTGTCTAGATGTTTTATGCATTGATGAGAGTGTTGTATTGAAGCCTCCAACTGTTATCGTGGAGTTATCTACTTCTTTCAGTGTTCTCAGTGCTTGCCTCATGAATTTTGGGGCACTGTGGTTTGGTACATAAATATTTATGATTGTTACATTTTTTGATGCATTGACACTTTTATTAATATATAGTGTCTTTCTTTGTCTCTTTTAGTTGTTTTACCTTTGAAGTCTACTTTGTCTGATACTATTATAGCTACTCCAGCTTTTTTCTTCTTGCTGTTTGCATGAAATATCTGTTTCCAACCTTTCACGTTCAGCCTATTTTTGTCCTTGTGCCTAAGGTGAGTTTCTTGTAGATAGCATATAGATGGTGCCTGTTTTTCAATCCATTCTGCCTGTCTGTGTCTTTCTATTGAGGAGTTTAATCCATTAACATTACTGTTATTACTCTAAGGGCAGTACTTTCTTTTATCATTTTGTCTTTTGGATTTTATATGTCATGTCTTATTTTTTCCTCTCTCTCTTCTTACCCTTCCTGAGAATCTCCATTTCTACACTCTTCTCCAAATCTCTTTCTGCTGTCTTTTCCTATCAGCCTGTAGCACTCCGTTTGGTTTTCCTGTAGACTGGTCTCTTATTCACAAACTCTCTGTGTCAGTTTGTCTGGAAATATTTAGCAATAATTTCTTCAACTCCTGTATCTCAGTTGAACTATTAGTTTGTTCCTTTCACTGGTCCATATTTTTGTGTTTCCTAGTATGGCTCATTATCTTAAGCTGCCTAGGCATCTGACTTTCTTGATTAGTTTATTCTGATGCATGTTTTCACTATTTTATCTAGGATTTTCTTGTTGCTTTGCTTTGTTCTCTGACCCTTGGTGTTCAGTTCAGCCTATTCTAGACCTTTAACTTAGATTTTCTTTAGTCCATCAGTTTTTCATCTCTTTTTTTTCTGTTTCTTGCCCTGCCTCTATGTAGCCTTCTTGTGTGATCATCTCCTCAGACATGGTCAACCCATCAGATTTTCCCAGTCCAGAGAGGCTAGAGGAGGGTATGCAGTTTCCTTGAGTTTGAGACCCTCCTGTGAGGCTCTTAGTGTCTGTGCTTCTCCTATGCTGTACAGCATGTGGCACTTGCCAGCCTGCAGTTATCCCACCAGTGTAAGGAGACATGGAGCCTTTAGTTCCCTGGGGGAACATGACCCTGTCAGGGACATGGCTGACTGAAGCTGGTTTCTGAATTCCAGCCCCTAGGATCTGAGTTCCAAAATGGAATGCTAGCACTGGAGTCAGGCTATGCTCCCCTTATCTTGGGAAGTTATCGTGTTTCTCTCCTTCATTTTTGAAAGACAGTTTGCCAGAATAGAATTCTTGGTAGGCAATTCTCTTTCAGCATCTTAAATATATCATACCTCTGTCTTCTCACCTCCATGGTTTCTGTAGAAAAATCTGTACATAGTCTTATTGGGCTTCCCTTGTATATGATGGATTGCTTCTCTCTTGCTGCTTTCAGAGTTCTCTTTTTGTCTTTGACATTGGACAATGTGATCAGTAAGAGTCTTGGAGTAGGTCTATTGGGGTCTATTCTGTTTTGTGTATGCTGTACTTCTTGAATTTGTAATTTCCTGTCTTTCATAAGATTTGGGAAATTTTCAGTGAATATTTCTTCTATTATTCTTTCTGCCCCTTTTCCCTTCTCTTCTTCTTGGGCACCTCATGAGTTCATGGACCTCATGTTGTCACTCTACTCCCTGAAACCCTGCTCATATTTTTCCATTCTTTTCGCTGTCTGTTCTTTTATGTGTATGAACTCAAATGTCTTGTCTTCCAATTCACTGATCATTTCTGCTGCCTTTTCAAATATATGGCTGTATCCCTTCCTTGTGTTTTTCATCTCCTCCATTATACCCTTCATTCCCATATGTTTTGTCATTTGTTTTTTCCAAGTTTTTGAATTCTTCTTTGTGGACATTCAGTGTCTTCCTTATATCCTTCCTCTCTTTTGCCACATCTTCCTTTGGTTCATTGAATTGATATAGCATTACTTGTCTCAACTCCTGTATCTTGGTTGAACTATTAGTTTGTTCCTTTGGTTGGCCCATATTTTCATATTTCCTAGTATGGCTTGTTATCTTAAATGTCTAGGCAACTGAATTTCTTGATTAGTTTATTCTGGAGCTCATTTTCACTCTTTCATCTAATGTTTACTTGTTGGTAGGCTTTGTTCTCGCACCTTTTTCTTCAGTTCAAATTATTCTAGACGTCTAACTTAGGTTCTATTTAATTGATCACAGTTTTTCACCTTTTGTTTTTCTGTGTCTTGCCCTGCCTCTATGTAGCCTTTTTGTGAGAGGGTCTCCTCAGATATGGTCACCCCCAGTCAGGTTT
This sequence comes from Choloepus didactylus, assembly GCF_015220235.1. Lineage (NCBI taxonomy): Eukaryota > Metazoa > Chordata > Mammalia > Pilosa > Megalonychidae > Choloepus > Choloepus didactylus. The sequence continues at coordinate 8,014,646 of NW_023637606.1, forward strand.
TCCCAGTCCAGGGAAGCCCAGGTCTCAGGGGGAAGTTATGGAGTTTCCCTGAGAATGAGACTGTCCTATGAAGACTTTCAACTCTGCTTTTCCTATCCTATCCAGCATGTGGCATTTGCCAGCCCACAGCTACCCCACCAGTGTAAGGAGTTGTGAGGCCATAGTTCTCCTGGTGACCCTGACCCTGTTGGGAGTGTGGCTGACTGAATTTGGTTCCTGAATTCCTGCCTTTCACTTCCCTGAAGGAGAGCTGCCAATTGAGCTGGACCATGACCCTCTTTTTGTGGGAGTTATGCCCTTAATGGAATTATCTCCCCCTCTAGACTCACTGTGTTATCTCTCAGAGATATCTTAGCTCTTCTCTTGTCTGGGTCCTGGAGCCTACTGCAAGTCTGTGTGGCTTTCTGTAATGGGCTACTTAGAATATTTATTTTAAAAAAGTAAAAAAGATTTTAAAAAGAATAAAACAGAAATAGAAAGGCTCTGTATAGACTATTTAAATAAAAGCCCTTTAGTCTTATTATCTCTTCCTACTGTTTAGTTACTCTGAGACAACTCTAATTCTGCCCATGTAGGGGGCTGGGTTGACCCAGGAATTCTGATGGGCTATTTAAATACAAAAAGTTAAGGTTTAGGACAGCGTTTGAAGAGGAAACAAGAAACCAGAAATACCAGCTTTTCAGAGATGGGCTCTGGCTTCCTGGGTTTGTTTATGTGACTGATTCTTTTGAAGCCCAGCCCTTCTCTGTATTATGTTCATTCCTAACTCAAAAAGTCTTTGTTTCTGTTTTTTCATTTGTCTGGTTTTTTTTTCCTGATTTTTCTTTCCTTGTCTCCTCTCTGCCAGGCTGACTGTTCCCAGGTACTCTGGTGTTTGTTCTCAGTTTATCTATGGTTGGATTTTTTTGTACAACAGTTTCTTTGTTAATCATTTCTGCAACTTGGGCCTGGTTAAGCCTCCCTCCTGGTTCCCACCACCAAAGGCCCTCTCCTCCCTTGGGAAACCAGCCACAAAACAGCCTGTCATGCCTGGTGGGGAGGGGTGTAGGCCCTGTGGCTGTGGGAACTTACAGGTTTCACTGATCTCAGCTCTTCCATGTGTTTCAGACTGTTGTATCATGTGTGAATGATGACAGATTTCCATGAGGTGTCTGTTCCACACAGTTCCTGGCTATCTACCAGCTGTCCCAGAGGAGAAACTAAATCCCACACCTCACCACTCTGCCATCTTGCCCTGCCTCTTCAATTGATTTTTTACAAGGCACCCAAGTCCACTCAACTGGTTCAGAAGAATATCTTCAATAAATGGTGTTTGGAGAAATGGATATCCATATCCAAAAGAATGAGAAAGCACCCTATCTCAGACCCTGTACAAAAATTAACTCAAAATGGATCAAAAACCTGAATATAGTGCAAATACCATAAGACTCCTAGATGGAACTATAGGAGAAAACCTTCAAGATCTAGTGATATGTGCTAGTTATTTAGACCTTATAGCAAAAACACAAGCAACAAAAGAAAATAATATAAAAATGGGTCCTCCACAAAATTGAATACTTCTGTGCTTCAAAGGAATTTGCCAGAAGTGTGAAAAGGCAACTGATTCAATGGGAGAAAATAGTTGGAGACCACATGTCTGATATTCAGAATACATAAAGAAATGCTGCATCTCAACAATGTAAAGATGAAAAAAAAACAATTTAAAATGGACAAATGAAATGAATATACATTTTTCCAAAGAGGAGTTACAAATGGCTAAATACTGCATGTAAAGATGCTCAGCTTCACCAGCTATTAGGGAAATGCAAATCCTTACAATGAGATATCATTTCACATCTACTAGAATGATTACTATTAAATGAACAAGAAAACAACTGTTTGAGAGAATGTGGAGAAAAAGGAACACGCATTCTGTGCTGGTGGGATGTAAAATTTCATAGCCACTGAAATGCCACACATTTATGCAAATGTAGAGTTGTTATAGAATGCATTTTTGTAAGAATTCAATGAAACTGTCTTCATCAAGTTATAACCAGTGGCATATTACATAAAGAGATATAAATGTATCTCTTTTAATTAACAAAGACTTTACAAATGAAGAACTAAATGGCACCTTGGATCTTGGTTAACTGAAAGGACATTCCCAATTGATTGGACAAATGTGTCATTCAGCTAAGGGATGTACTGATTATGGTTTCACATACAAGGAGTCTTATTATTCACTTTCTTGATGAAGGAAAACAATATTCTGAAGAGAAAAACAGGGACTGTGCCTCTTCCCACATGAGTGCATTCGTGACCCTAAGGATTAGTGGTGATGGCTTCATCAGTTCTAGACATAGTGAAAACTTTAAAGGATTTGAAAAGGTGCTAGAAGGTGCAAACATCACAATGTAGCAGAATCCATGAGAAGAGGGAGTGATAAATGCTGGATTCACCTTATTAAACCTAATTTCTTGGGAACAAAGAGTGAGCGGGGACCCTTTCCATTCTTTCCTGACCTGTGTCCCAAAGGGAAATGGTTGTTCATATGTAAAGCAACAAAGAAATATGCTAATGAGGGTGAGGAGCAAATCTGCTGCAAAGCAGCTAAAGGAAAGCTGTAAATATCTCCTCTTCTGCTGTCCCTCATCCTGTGCAAGTTTTGGCTATATGAAACATGGTGTTTCTTTGGGGTCATAAGTCTGGCTGAGTTACCAACAACTGACTCCTTACTATTATCTTGTCTGGGAACTGTTCTTCACTCTCCATTACCAACCACCAAGGAAGGAATTCTGACTTTCACATGGAGACCTTATTCTCTGAGATATCATGAGGTGATATGGAGGGCACAGTAGGGGCTACTGGAAATTTTCAGGGAGAATGGATACCAAGAATTTTTATCTGAGGTCATATAAGGTCAGTGAAGCACAGCCCAGGGCTGACAGTTCACCAAGCTCATTGCTTGTTTGACAAATAAATTAATATATTTATTTATAATATACTTAAAACTTTCTTCTATATTAATGCACTGACATTCAGAAACCTCTGTGAAAACTCAGAAGTGAACACTGTGGTTTCTGTTCATTTGGATCTCACATTTCACTGGAGAAGTAAGAGTTCAATAAAACAAGTGTATGTGAGAAAATGTCTTCAGAGATACATCATAGGAAGAAAGATAAATCAGAGTAATAAATAGTGATTGCCTGTGCTGTTTTTAAAGAAAATGTTTGGGGAACTTCTTTGCATATTTTATGTGGTGCAGAATGAGGACTGGATAGTGTCCAGTGGATTGTCAAAACCAGATGAAAACCAAAAGCCCAAGAATAATAAAGAAAAGAATGTCATGATAGAAAACTTTAAAGGAACCTGCTTCATGTGCTGTGAGACCACACAAAAATCTGTGTGATCAAATTAACAGGGTACAGGCTCATGAGTAATGAGTAGCAGGTAGATCAGGCCAAGACACAGATACCATGACAAGTCAGGTGCCCCAAGAACATCTGCTCCATCTGTGGCCCTTGGGTCCACAGGACCTCAGCTTGAATGCTGACTCATTCTCTCTTCAGTCTTACTCTTCACTTTGGCTCTCTCTATATAATGCCTTTTCCTGCATTAGTAGGGAATGGCCTTCAATTTAAACTTTTCTTGCCTTTATTTAAGTGATTTCCAGGAATTGTTACCCATTTCCTAGAGTAACACTTTTATTACATTGTTATCTCCAGTGCACTTTTGTGCACACAAACACTCATCACACATACACAGAACACACACATAAACAACATTCACAAAACACACTCACATAGCCTAAAAATGAAATTCAGAAATAATTTTGTGTGTACCCATACTATGTGTGTTCCCTTCTGATATATTATGTGGATCCCTATCATTCTATCCTAATTAAGAATATTATATCATTTTTATGTATTAATGAGAAAGCATCTCAGAATATGGAGTTTGTGCTTCTAACATCTTTGCCACACCAATTTAAACTTCTCTTGACTTCTCTTTCAATCATCATTGAATTTGTAGTGAAACCACATTCTTTTACTCATTCATACAATATACAGTTATTCACCTACTACTTTAACTCAGGCACTGACTAAACTATGTATGTAGGATGCTGCTATATCCCCAAGGCTTTTTGTGTTGAAACTGGGCAAAGAGATATGGAAGTCAGTAAAAGCAAAACACTGCCATAGACACTTGCATCTGAATTAAGCATAGGAAATAAGCTGTGCTATTCCTGTGGGGATGTTAAAAAAGAAAATTTTCACAAAGTGATTACTCCTGGCATCCCTAAATGAGAGGGTGGAGTTATCCTGATGGGACGGAGTGAAAAATTCTATTGCACCAGTGGGAGATACACAGAGAGAGGCAAGCAGGTGTGTATAGTGCTGAGCTTTGAGTCAGTGGCACATTGGTGAAGGTGGCAGTCAAGTTCAAGGTCAAGAAGGCCCTGGTGTGCTGTGTGCTGGTATCTATCTGTGTGTGCACAGTGTGTGTAGCTGTGAGTGTGTCTTTACGTGTGTTTGATGTGCTAAGAGCAGGAGTAGTTTGGCTCATATTCCAAAATGTGTTCTTTATAATACAATCTCCACAATCTAAATCCATAATTGGAAATCAAGAGCATGTTCATTTGTATTTTTGGGAATCCTTAGGAAGAAAGTGAATAAAGGACAAGTGGTAGAGCATTTGGCCAAGGAAAACTGTCCTGATTTTCCAGCAGCATCAAGGCCACCTCCTTCTCAATCCTTCTCTTCCATCATCTCTTTTCAGTTTCCCTCTTGTTTTCTCTCATGACCACCATGGCTCCTTGCTGAACCTGATCATCAGAAACAAGCCTTTTCCTAAGTAATTAGGTCTGGAAATTCTCTCATCTGGTGACAAAATTCCCCAGATTCCTCTATGTCTCCCAACATCTCATGAGCGAGGCCTCTGCTAAAATGTCACCCTGTCTGATGATCTTGCTTGAAGAATAAAAAGAGCACCCCCCTGCAAATTTTTCCTCTTTATCAGCCCATATTATCCTTTTTAAAAAGTTACATGTGGACCTCATATAGGGTTAATATTATTTATTTACATTCTTCTCCCTCATCAGGTTTGGGGCTCATTTGTGTTTCAGTATTGTGCCCCCATTGCCTAGAGACTGCCTGCCTAGATTTGTCACACTTAATTCCCTGAAATCAAGAAAAGTCCAAGAATGGGGCAAAAGAAATACTACTCAGATTTGGCACCAGAAGTCCGCTAATTGACAAGATGCAAGAACAAAATATAGAAATAAATTTCATGGATAAAAAGTAGAAATTATAGCAATCCTACTAGACTTGAAATGCCTGTTTGGGATAAAATTAGTCATGTTCTTTTTCTGTTTCTTCCTAGTTATATAACCCACATAGCATCTGCAATAAATCTCTAACTTAAGAATTTTTTATTCTGGGGTATTCAGAGGAACCAGAATTATAACCCTCCTCTTTGGGCTGTTCCTGTCCATGTACTTGGTCACTGTCTTTGAGAACTTGCTCATCTTCCTGTCCACCATCTCTGAGTCCCACCTCCAAACACCCATATAGTTCTTCCTCTTCAACCTGTCATTTACTGATAACTGTTTTATCTCTACACTATTCCAAAGATGCAGGTGAATATTCAGACAAGGAAAAGTGCCATTTCTTTGCCAGCTGCCTCAACCAGATGTACTTTTACTTACACTTTACAGTACTGGAGGAATGCCTCCTCACTGTCATGGCCTTTAACTACTTCATGGTCATCCATCACCCCTGCACTACATGGTCATCATGAATCCCTGGGTCTGTGTCCTATTGGTTCTGGGGTCTTGAATAATGAATGTCCTGAATTCCTTGTTAAACAGCTTAATGGTATTGCAGCTTTCTTTTTGTACACACTGGAAAACCCCCCACTTTTTCCATGAATGTAAACAGATGACCCAACATTCCTACCCAGGCAGCTCCATCAATGACGTAGTGATTTATTTTTCAGTTGGACTGTTGGGTGTGAGACACTTGCAGTGTTCATTTTATATTACTTTAAGATTGTTTCCTCCATATATGCAATCTTATCAGCTCAGGGGAGCTATGAATCATTTTCCACCTGTGTGTCTGTTATCAGTCATCTTATTTTATTTTACAAGTTTAGGTGTATATTTTAGCTCTATTGGTACACATAACACATATTCATGTGCACCAGCTTCAGTGATGTACGCTGTGGTTATGCTCATGGTGAACCCCTTTATCCACATTCTAAGGAATAACCACACAAAAAGAGCTCTGAGAAAATTCTTTGGGGAGGGAGTCTAAAAAACATCATTAATTATTATGGTGATGCAAAAGGGTTTTTTCATTTCAGTGCTGAAAGGCAGACCCAGAAATTAAGATTCTTTCATCAAGACATGGAAGTAGGAAATGTCTCTTTCTATTTATTTCATGGAGTTTGAATGTGTTTGATTTTAAGCAACATTTTTAAATTAAGCTTTCTCTGTCCCTTACATGGTAAACATCTTTTCATGTTGTCCACTTATTGAATTTCCCTATCTTTTTCTCAATCTTGGAAGAGAAACATCCTGTAAATTCTAACATATCAGAGGAAGAATGGATTTCTTGAAGAACATTTTTTTCTCAATTGATATTTAGAATCACAAACAAGATTTTATTTCTTTTACTGAAAGAATGAGGGTGGGCTCTCCTACTATTATAGAAAATATCTGCATATATCTAAGTCTGTTTATAAAATTTTAATATGAAGTATACTTCAGCTATTCACTTTTGTGTCTGTCATTCTATGTATAAACCTTAAAAATCTTTATAGTTTATAAGTTGTCAATGCTACATTGATGAACATGATTGAAAGTCATTGTTTAAGGGTATGTAACCCACAGATTAGCACTAAAAATATAAATAAGTGTGTTCCTGATACTAACGTATGACACTGGCACAAAGAATTACCAACAAATTGGTATATGAAAAAACTACCCATTGCATATTATAGACTGTATTTAATAGGGATACCTAATCAGCACTACACTAATACTAGGGATGAATAATTAGTGGCTGATGAGAACTCTGTGATGTTTTCTGTTATGATAATTATTTAGAATTTAAGGTGATGATGATTGTACAACTAAGGGAAGATCATGTGAGATACTGATTGTATATCTTGGACAGAATATAGGCCATGTGATATGAGGAACCCCCTACTTAATAAGTTAAGGTCTTGATCTTATAGTTGTAAGAGGGAGGCTAAGCCTACCTATAATTATGCCTAAGAGGCACCTCCCAAGAACTTCACTTGTTGCTCAGATGTGTCCTTTCCCTCTCTAAGCCCAACCTGGCAAATAAATTATTTAATCCCCCTATGTGTGACATGACTAACAGCGGAGTGAATCTCCCTGGTGACATAGTACATGACTTCAGGAATGACCCTAGCTCTGGCATCAAGGGATTGAAATGACTTCTTAACCAAAAAGGGGAAGAAAAGGGCAACAAAATAAGTTTACAGTGGGGCTCAGAAATTTCAAATAGAGTTGAGAGGCTATCCTGAAGGTTTCCCTTATGCAAGCTCTATCCAGATATCTCAAATAGCTACTATATGCCAAGCCCTAACAAACAGTATTCCCAAAATACCTAGGTCCCTATGTGAGCATCTATAAAATTTTCAGTATGTATATTTTTCAGAAACTTAAATTCACCAGTATATATGATATATGTCCATAGCATCACAGATAATCCTAAAAATGGTGAAGGAAAGTTTTCAATTATGCCTTACTTTACCAAAGAAGGATTTCTTCTTCATGATGCCATTGTCCTTGTTGACGTGTGGAATCTTAGTGCACACATGAGGAATTATGGTCATTGGTGCTCATGATGCTATTATGTGTTCTGTTATTTTATTGACTTATATTCCCACTTCTGCTTTGAAAATATCCAGTGATGCCTAAAAATGACATTCCTTCTATTACTCTAAATAAAGTATCTGTTCTTTCTCTAAATATTATAAAAACACAGAAAGACAGGTCAACGAACAAACTTTGTAGTTATTCTATCATCCCTTTTTCTAACTTATTGTCAAAGTTTCTTCAATCCTTTGGTCAAAGGACAATAGATACAGTAGTTTGTGTTCCTATCCAAAAAATACCTCTGGCAATGGAAAGACCTGAGTCAGGGTCACCAGTTATACCTACATACACACACATTTCCTTCCAAACTCTCCTAGTTATTTGTGAGGGAAACTTAGTTTTTGTCACTTTTAAGTAGCCTTCATAAACAAAAATAAAAAAATAAAAAAATAAAAAATAAGAAAGTCATCATAATTTCTATCCTGATTCAAAGGTGGACAAAGAGACTCCACCTCTTGATGAGTGAGGCTACATAATTATATTGAGAAAGATAAGGTTGCAGGAAAATGAGAAGATTGGTGCTATCTTGGCAATCAGTTTACTGTAGGTATGTATGCTAATATAATTAAATTTTGTGTTATTTCAAAGACTAAGCCTCAAAGCATGACTTTTTCAATTCTTCCATCTGCAATTGAATGAGTTACTTTGAGAAGTGGGAGTTAATATATATGTTTAAAGAGGGGGCTATGGGAATTCTACTTTAGAATGTCAAGGCTCTATTAGATGGAAGAATTCACTACATGGCGTCACCTGTAGCTAATCATTTGTATATTATTATGATGATGACAGGGATAAAATAATTTTTAGAAACACATGCAAGCATTTTATAAATGATTTGATTGAAAATTTTCTAAACTCTAATGACAACAGTGAATTTCCCTCCAGTAAAGGAAAACTAAAACAAAAATAGTGACTTACAGAAATTAATGCTTTGTTAATCCACACATCTAAGATTTAGTATTTTGTTGTCCATAGTTTTATAGCAGGTCAAATACATTTCCTTGTATTATCTTGGTGGGCCCAATGGAATCACAATGGGTCTTGAATGCTGAGGAGGAAGGCAGAGATTTCTGTCACAGGGATGTGACATAAAAAAGAACTGACTTGCCATACTGCCTTTGAAGATGGAGAGGGACATTGATCTAAGGAATTCTCTATAATTTGGGAAATGCAAGGAAAACAAGAGTTGCTTAGAGCCTTCCAAAGTATCAAATCTATTCTGGCATAGAGATTTTAGACCAATTCAAACCACTTTGGATGATTTCACCTACAGAGATGAAAGTTAATATTTGTGTTGATTTAGACCACTAATTTGTGGTAATTTCTTACAGCAAAAAATGAAAACTGATACATGTTGTGAACCCTAGATTGTGGATTTAGCTGTATATTGCCCCAATAATAAAATCAGATTTCTGCTATTAAAGCTAAAGCCCAGATGTAAACTGGAAATGAAACTTACCCATGTTTTTACACAATGAATAATTGAACAAGATAATTTTAAAAACTGGAATAAATAAGGGAGTTTTAACATTTTCTTTATAAAAAATGTGTAATTAAACTGTGTTTATTACAACATTTTGCCATTGTATTAGGTGAAAATGTATATAATAGTGTATCAGAAAAATCACAAACAAATACATTAAAATAATGAATTATATTAAAAAGTGTCTTTAAAGCCAATGAGGAAATAAAGGTTGTGGAAACAAATGGTTTTAGGGCTATTAGTTATTTGTTGGTTGTTAAAACAAGTTAACATTAATATATTAAAATTAGTTCTAATGATAAAAGATGCTGGAGAAAGATAAAATAGCATAAGATTTCTAGATGATATGTAGCTTATCTTCCTCAGAATAAACTAATATGGGAGGAACAGAAAACAAAAACCTGGTAAAATAATTTATGGACTTAGGTCCATTAAGATACTGCATATGAAAACATTATAATGCAAATAAAAGCAAATGAAATATGAGGCAATATATTTAGAACAGACTATACAGTATGATATGTAATGATATAGATGTAAAAATTTTGTTAAAGTGATATTTCAGAAGAATAATTATGAGAGGATAAATGCAATCATTTCAGAAAGATTAATACAAATAAACCATAAACTTGAAAGAAGGCTAACTTCATTTCTTGTAGTATTACTATAGCATTTGAGTAGTTTAGCTGACTGGGAGCAAGGGATTGAGAAAGACAAGAATTTTGTTTGTTCACTGAATTCACATGGTGCGTGTATCAGCCCAATAATTGAATCCCAAGTAAAAGATGACCTTTTCTTACAAGATCTTTTCTTTCATAGGTTGTGACATTCCCTGCAAAGAATTCCCCAAGTAAATGCTGACAGAGACCCTGAGTTGCAGTTTCACCAATCCCAGAGGCAATTGGGCAGGCATTGGTTCAAGAGTCATTGGGCTTCAGTGCCTTCACTCAGAGATGTGGAGATGCCACCTGAACACACAGCCTCACCTGAAACACCCAGAAGCATCCCGACCACCACTTAAATCTCCTGATTGTAGTCCCAAGACATCAGAAATCATTGCTTCACAACAGATTTTGGGAGCTATCTCCAGCTTCACATATGGACCCTTTCATGACCTGGTAGTAATGGGTTTAGGTTACAAACATGAAGGGGAAAGCTATTTTAATCAAGCTTATATATGACTGCTCCTTTCAAGTTATAATTTCCACTGGAAATAAATTCAGGCAGACCTCAAAATTTCCAATGCAAATTAAATTAAGATCAGATGTGACATTAATTTGAGCCCCAAAAATCATATTGGTAATAGAAGAAACTGTTTTCTAATTATAGTGGTGCAGTTCTCATGTTCTCACTGACAGGGAACCAGAAGGCTCCTGTCACTGAGTTGGGTGTTGCACATTTACCTTGGTCAGCGTTTACAGCTGATTTATGCAGAATGCTTGGATGTCAGGGACATGCCATGGTATTCATGCCTCCTTCCCCTTAGAGAGGCATTTCCTTCAGGTAAGGTCTTCAGCTTACAGTAAGCAACAGTTAAAGAACATTGAAATTTGTAATGAGGTTTCTTGAAGTAAATATGCTGAAGACATGCTCATTACATCACAGAGTGTGTCCTTTTGAAGAGAATCATGGAGATCAACATCTTTATTTTTGTATTTATGTTTGGAAGTGTCAATGCTTCTAATAGGAAAATTATATGTTTTACTCTTACAGATACTATGAACCTTGTAATCAATAAGTTGCCAGTGGTTGCTTCCCCAATATACCTATTTTACTCTACCTGGTTAACTTTCTCACTACTCCTGACCGTTCCTGGGAAGACACTGTTAATAAAAGCTTTCCTTCACACAGGGCTTTCCAGGCAACTTGGATTTCCCCAGTAGCAACACTGGATGGACTTGGCTCTACTGGAATAACCTCCTCTGAACAATATGGGCAGGAAAGACAGGGAGATGGTGTGTGGTGCTTGTGCTGTGTAGTGGAAGGATATGTTGTAGATCCTCAGTGAGGGTCCTCTTAGCCTGTGCCTGGTGTCCTACAGAAAGGAGAATTTTACATCTCTGGGGATCCAGAGACTGAACTCTCCAAGCTCCTCATTAAATGTATTCTTTTCTTTTTATTCTATTTACTCAGCAATTTTATTCCCTGGAGTCCCAGGGGCAATAATAAAAGTAAATATGCATGCCTGCTCTTTCCCCATGGGTTGAGCTTTGTGGCCAGATGCATATTCCTTCTCTGCCAATGGAAACATTGCTCCTGTAAAAGACCTCCCCCTGCTGATATGCCCTCCCCTGTAAGGATCAACACAAGGACCACCCAAGGAGCATCTATTTTGCTGCAAGTGACACTGAGTCCAGATGCCTGACTAAGAGATGTGGTGAGGTCTTCTGATCACACCAAACCCACACCGAACCCTTCCTGAGCCTTTATTCTGACATGTAATATAAACCCCAATGACAGATCCTAGAGGAAATAAATGGGTATGGCATTTTATTGGGAATTGCAACAGGCTCATTTCTGGTTAAAAAGAAAATACTCTCATGAAATATATCCTCTAAGTCCAGATCTTCAGTCTTTGCCTGAGATAAACACATACACAATTCAAGCACACATAACTTTTTTTTTTCTGGCTATAAACCCAGGTAGAATATTCAGGGCACTCCTTCCCCTTATAAGGCAACTTTGGACAATATCAATTCCTGATAGTGTCTTGGAGAACAGGTCAGTGGCCATATTGTGTAAAAGGCTGGATAGTAAATATTTAGATTTTTCTTCTTTTGTAATGCTAATTTTATTGAGATATATTCACACACTATATAATCCATCCAAAGTACACAAGCAATGGTTCACAGGATCATCATATAATTGTGCATTCATAACCACAATCAATTATAGAGATTTTCATCACTCCAAAAAAGAATATATATATATATGAAAACTTAAATGCCCCATACCTCATATTCTCCCCTATTGCTGTCCCCTAGTATTGGTGTGGTACATTTGTTTCTATTGAATGTAAGAATATTAAAATATTACTGTAAGCTATAATCAGTAATACACAATAGGTACATTTCCCCCCATGTATCACTTTATTATTAACTCTTTGTAAAAGTGTCATACATTTGTTCTGACTCATGAAAGAACTTATTTATATTTTTACTATTAGTCACAGACATTGTCTACAACAAGGTTCACTGTGTTATACATTCTCATATTTTAAACTCTAGCTTTCCTTCTGGTGACACACATGACTCTAAACAACCCCTTTCAACCTCATTCACAGACAATTCAGCACTATGTCTTGTATGATCAGTAACATTCTACTGTCACCTCTATCCATTTCCAACTATTTAAGTTCAACTTGGCTTAAAATTCTGTACATAATGATCAACCACTCCCCATTCTCTAGCCTCATTTATCTCTTTGTAACCTATATTCTAGATTTTAGGATTATGAGTTTACATACTATGGTTAGTCCTTATTAGTGAAATCCTACATTTATCCTTTTATGTCTGACTTATTTCACTTAGTATTATGTCCTCAAGCTTCATCCATGTGCTTCAGGACTCCATTCCTTCTCACTGCTGAGTAATCTTCCATCTTATCTATAGACCACATTGTGTGCACCCATTCATCTCTTGATAGATACTTGGGTTGATTCCATCTTTTGTCAGTTGTGAGTAATGCTGCTATGAACTTTAGTGTGCAACTCTCTATTTGCATCCCTGGTTTCAGTTCATCTGGGTATGCCTTGAACAGCATGATTGCCAGGTTGTAAGGCAACTGTATATTTAGTTTTCTCAGGAACTGCCAAACTGGCTTCCACAGAAGCTATACCACTTTACAGTCCCGCTAGAAGTGGATAAGTGTTAATATTTCTCCACGTCTTCTCCCACATTTGTAGTTTCTTGTTTGTTTAATAGTGGCCATTTGAATGGGTGTGAAATGACATCTCATTGTGGTTTTGATTTGCTAGTGAAGATGAGCATATTTTCATGTGATTTTTAATCATTTGCATTTCCTCTTTGGAGAAATGTCTGTTCATAACTTTTGCCCATTTTTAAATTGTGTTGTTTGTCTTTTAATGGATGTGCTGAAAGATTTCTTTGTATGTTCTGGATATCAAGCACTTATCAAGATATATTGTTTCCAGATATTTTCTCCCATTGAGTTGGTGTCTTTTGACCTCTTTGACAAAGTCATTGGAAGAACAGAGGTGTTGAATTTTGACGAGGTCCCATTTATCTAGTTTTTCTTTCATTGCTTTTGCTTTGGGTGTAAGGTCTAAGAAGCTATCTGTTATCACTAGCTCTTGAAGATGTTTCCCTATGTTTTCTTCCATGAGTTTTTTGGTACTGCCTCATATATATATCTTTGATCCATTTTGAGTTAATTTTTGTATAGGGTATAAGGCAGAGCTCCTCTTTCATTGTTTCACATATGGATATCCAGTTTTTCCAACACCATTTATTGAAGAGACTATTCTGTCCCAGTTGATTCAACTTGGGGGCCTTGTCAAAAAATCAATTATCCATAGATCTCAGACTCTAATGATGAATTCTCAGTTAGATTGCATTCATTGATATGTCTATCTTTATGCTACTGCCATGCTTTTTTGACCACTGTAGCTTTATAATATGTTTTAAAGTCAGGAAGCATGAGTCTTCACCTTCATTCTTCTTTTTGAGTTTTTTTTTAACTATTCCAGACCCCTTTTCCTTCAAAGTAAGTTTGCTAACTAGCTTTTCCTTTTCTGTGAAGTAGGTTGATGGAATTTTGATTGGCATTGCCTTGAATCTGCAGATTAATTTGGGTAGAATCAACATCCTCACATTTAGCCTTTTAGTATGTGGTGGTTTGAAGCTGATATGTACCTCAGAAAAGCCCATGTTCTTATAATCCTTCCTGTGGGTGCAGACCTATTATAGCAGGTTTCCAAGCGTGAGAAAGCTCAGGGAATGGAGAGAGGACAAGGATGCTGAGAGATGTGGGAGAGCTTGATTATAACTGACCATGGTTATGTAGCTTAGATGAAAGAAAGGGAGGTAGGAGTGGAGGAATGGAAGGAAGAAGGGAATGAAGGAAGTAGGAATGAAGGGAAAGAAGGAAGGGAGGAAGGAAGGAAGGAAGAAAGGAAGGAAGGTAGGAAAAGCAGCATAGGAAGGAAGGATGAAAATTATTTTATGAAAGGAGGAAATAAGATTGTAATGGGGGTGCATGAAAAGTTGCATTTGAGTCACAGTGGTGTGGAAAGATCTTGGAAAGAAGGTCACTTGGAACTTACCATCTTACTCTTATCATTTTACATCCTCCTCTCTTTTTATGTCCCTCTTCAGTTGTCTTTCGATCTCCAGTGCTGGATCATCAGTGCCTTTCATTCCTGTTACAAAACTTACTGGCATTGCAGTTCTCTTTTGTGCACGCCAGGAATCTCCTGATTTTTCTGTGAACTTAATCTGATGGACCCACTTGTCTGTTCAGATAGATTCATCAATGATCTAGTGATTTATTTTGCATCTAAGCAGCTGGATGTGGGTCCACTGGCTAGGAACTTTTCCTTTTAATCTAAGATTGTTTTCTCCATGCATAAAATCTCATCAGCTCAGGGAAGATTAAAGCATTTTCCACCTGTGGGACTCACCTCTTAGTTGGTTTCTTATTTTATTGTAGAAACCTAGGGCTGTACATTAATTTTGCTGGTACACAACACACATTCAAATACAGCAGGCTCAATGATGTGCTCTGTGGTCACACCCATGCTGAACCCGTTTATCTACCATCTGAGGAATCAAGTTATGAAAAGGGCTCAGAATAGTCTTTGGAAAAGTTTCTAAAAGCATCACTAGTTATGGGTATATAGAAGTTCCTTTAAAATCAGTGCATGAAGACAGATCAAAAAAATTTGATTCTCTGTTCAAAACATGGGAATAGGAAATGTCTCTTTCTATTTATTTCATAGTGTTTCAAAGTGTTTTATGTTAAGCAATTTCCCTTATTAAACTTTCTTTGTCTCTTACATAGTGAACATTTTTTCCCCTTGTCCACCTTCCCACTAATCCCGTTTTGCACAATTTTGGGGGGAAAATAATTTGTAAACTCGAACATATCAAAAGAATAATAGATTTCTTGCAGTACATTTTTTCTCAGTTGACATACAAAATGACAAACAAGGTTTTCCTTTGTTTGCTGAAGAAGTGATAGTGATTCATCCTCCTTTTATGGAAAACATACTCATGCAATTTAAGCCTATAACAGTTTAATAAAAAGGACAGTAAACTTTTCACTTTAGTCTTTCATCACACTATATATATTTACCTTAAAAGATCTTTCTAGTAATGCCAACTTTCACATACTGCTGCTTCTTATATATGGTTATCAGTCTTTGTCCTCCCTATTAAGATCTTGTTTGCTTCTGCTGCTCATTGTCATCAATGATTATCATGGATGGTCTCTGTCATAGGGTACTATAGGGAAAATTATTTGTGAAATATGTCTTTCTAAAGGAGTCTAAAAGTAGACACATTTTACAAATATGTGATATGATATTGCCATGTCATCACAGATGATCTTAAACATAGTGAAGGAAAATTACAATTACTAAAGAATGATTTCATTTTCATGATGTGGGTGTCCTCATCGAAGTATAGAATCTTGATGCACATATGGAAGAGTTTATGTTCATTCACATGCAGGACTGTGTTGTGTGTTCTATGTTGTTTTATTGGCTTAAAATCTTGCTTCTGATTTAAAACTTCAAGTTGTGCCTACAAATGTGATTGCTTCTATTCCTCTTAGCAAACTGTCTTTTTTCTAAATATGAAAAAAATGCAAGAGGACTGGTGAATGGAAAAAATTTGTATTTACTTTATCATCACTTGGTATCACCTATGGTCAAAATTTTCTTCAATTTTTATGATCAAAGGTTGATAGATACAATAGTTTGGGTTCCTGCCCACAAAATACCTCTGCCATGTAGAGTCCAGATTCAGAGTCACTAGATATAAACTAGATTCATACACCACCTGTAAACGTGCATGTCCTTCCAAACTCTCCTAGTTATCTAGGAGGGAAACTTATTTATGGTCACTTTTAGGTAGTTATATGAACTAAACTTAATAAGTGGTGATCATCAGATGTTTGAAGAAATGAAAACAATAAGAAGCAGCAGGCTTATCTGAATGCCCTCATATCTGTTTATATTGACTGTTGTGTCAGATAGCTATTGCTCCATAACAAGACATCCCAGAAATAAATGGCTTAAGATGGGAATTTTATGACTTTATGGAAACCTATGATCTCACTTCTTTTGATCTCTTCTTCCTCCTCATGAGTCTGTGGTCAGTTTTGAGTTGGCTGGGGCTGCTTTGATAATCTTGGTTAATTCTCTCACTATGGTGGCCCTATTAGCTGTAGGCTTGGCTATAGTGACTTTAACTGTGACAACTGGCCTCTCTCCCACATATCCTCTCATCCTCCAGCAGGCTGGAGTGGACTTGTACCCATGGCTGAGGTAGGACTACTAGAGATAGCAGAAGAAACACACTAGGACTTCTTGATCCTCACTGTCCATTCTGCCATGATCTATTGAGCACATCAAATTAAACATCATGATTCCCATGCTGATTCAAAGATGGAGAAAGACACTCCACCTCTTGATTGGTGAGACTGTGCAGTCACATTGCAAAGAATATGGGTACAGAGAAAGATGGAGATTTTCATCATCTCTATAACCAGTCTACAGCTATAAATTCCAGTAGAACTATTCTCCAGTGGATATTTCAAGGACTAAGCACTAAAGCATAAATTTTTCCAATTCTTCCATAAGCAATTGAATGAATTACTTAGATAAGAATGTGAGAGTTAAAGTTTATGTTTAATATGAAGCTATGGAATTTCTACTTTAGAATGTCAAGGTTCTTCCAGATGTAAATATCCCTGCATACTTCCCATCTCTCACTCACCATTCACAGATTAAGAAGAAATATCCTTTTTTCTTTCCAGATACCTCAGTGAGTCCAGGGATCTCATGTCTACCTAATTGATTACCAGAGCTGGAAAGCTAATGTTTCACAGGTGCCATCTTGATATCTTCTTGTGTACATTGTCATTCTTTTGATTGACCTGCTCTTTGATATATTTATTAGATTTTCCATTCTATTACTAGGTTGATGGTGTTAGATCCTTCTAGGATAAGACATATCAAATGCAAATAGACAACAGGGAATTGGGAATTGGAAAATGCATGTTGTTTTGACATATTATGTCCATACTTGTTGAAGGAATTTTCCCCTCCTAAATGTGTGGATTGAGCCAAGACAGGCATTAAGAAGACACTGGGGTCACTGTAAACTACAAGTTTACCAGCAGAGATGGTGTGAATTGATATTTGCTGCCCTTCTACCAGCTCTCTTTTCAGTTGAACATAGGTTTTATGGCCAGTAATTCCTCAGTATTGCAGAAAATAGATTTCTAATCTTCATCAGGTTCACCTGTGAAAACTTTCTGGATTTTTCCTTATGTTAGTATGTCTTCCAGGAAGGCTTTATCATTTACTAAGGAATTGCCTCATATATGGCTGTCATCAAAATATTAAATACAGTAAATTGTTGTGAGGAACCAGGGCCCAGTGCCCCACCCCATCATCCATTACTGAGATACATACAGCCTCCTGCCTGTGTGACCAGGCCAACAGGCCCCCACTGGGGAGGAAACATTAAAACTTCCATCCCCTAATCACTTCTAGTAACCAAATCTCATGAGATCTTGTTGTAAGCAAACTTTGTGAGACCGTTTTGTAACAAATCTCACCTGAAATTTTATTGTCACAAACTTTTATAAGCCCCCCATCCCCACCTTGGCACTTCTGTCTCTCTCTCTCCCTCTCTCCCCCCTCTCTCTCTTTCTCTCTGTCTCTCTCTCTGTGCAGAATGCTGACTTCACTGTTTCTGAACCACCACAATTGGGAAGATATGTCTCCTGTGTGTAAGTTCCTAATTAAACTCATGGGTAACTCTGTGCCAGTCATGTTCTTTCATCTTGGGGCTAATTTGGGTTGGAGCAATTTTTCTATACCATAAGTGTGCATGGAAGATGAACATTTTTGATTCCCATGCAGCTTTTTTATAATTGCTAGCAGTGAAAAAATTAAAAAGTATATCATAGACAGTAAACCTAGTTAGTGATCACATTCAGTGGTAAATTAAAGAAAGCCCAAAGAAAACAATCACTTGAAGAAATTAAGGCTTTATTCATCTACCTATCAACTAGTCTATGTTAGGGGACCCAGGGCTAGCACAACAGCTCAATGAAACTGCTAGGGACTTAGTATACATTAAGTATTTTTTGCACTTTTTTTGTGAAATGTAACATATACAGAACAGTGATAACTTTCAAAGTACAATTTAACAAGTAGCTGAAGAGAAAATTTCAAAGAATATTATGGGTTACATTTCCACAGTTTCAGTTATTTCATTATTGTGAAATATAACATAAATACAGAAATCTGATAATTTTCAAAGTACAATTTAATGAGTAGCTATAGAGTAAATTTCAAAGAATGTTATGGGATACAGTTCCACCTTTTCCATTATTTCCTTCTAACTATTCTAACAACCTAGCATCTAAAATATATTTATATAAAGACCCAGTATTTGCAATCCTTTGTTGAACACTATATTATCTGTTGCTACCCCTTCCCTTTGTTTAATCACATTCTTAAATTTTCTGGGATATCTAGGCAGTGACCACCCTAACTTGTTCATACTGAAAATGGAAGATACCATTATTACAAAGGGAGTTGCATCTGGGTGATATTCTTGAGGAGGCTGTGGCCTATGGTTTTTGAGACTTATCTGGCATAGAACACTCAAAAGGATTTAAGTTTCTGAAAAATAAACTTAGTGATTGAGAGTGTTTTAGAGTCTCAGGGAGTATCCATTAACTTTTATCACCACATGTTTTTCATCCTCATGGTCACAGAATAGGTGCTGCAACTCCAGGTCCTGAATCAATGTCCCAGTGAGGAAGACTGGGGAGAAAAATCAAGAGTGTGGAAAAAAACGTGTGCCAGATGGATCCTTGTGAATGATTATTTTACTGAAGTATAAAATATATATGGAAAAATAGCATATAATAGGCTCAATGAATTGTCACAAACTCAATATACTCTATGTAAACAGAAGCCAGTCTTAGTAATAAAATATTACCACCCACTGAATTCTCTTGGGGGCTCAAATCTAATCACCACTCCCTCCTCCAGTGTCACCAGTATCCGCAATTCTAAAGATGCATATTAACTTTGTTTTTTGTCATTTATCTATTTTTCTCTCTATCCCCCAAATTCCTATTTTAACTATTTTAATGCATACACTCCAGTGGTATTATTGATATTCATAACTTGGTTTTGTATAAATGTAACCCTATAATGAATACTTTGTTTCTAGCTTCATTTGCCCTACATTACACTGTGAGACTGACTTTTCATAATTAATAAATACAAGTGTTCCTAGGAAATCCACCTAAAATTTGTTTTACATCTCTTTGGCCAAAATTGGGTCAAATAGAGCAGGTCTGTTTGATTACTTCAGGAAGTTCAGAAATAGTGAGGGATTTCAATGACTGCACAGAAAGAAAGCCAAAGCACATATAAATTTTCAGGAGTGTTGAAAAGAAATTCATGAGAATTAATTGGGCCCAGAGCCAGGGGCTCAAGTTGAACAGGTAGTAAGGTGGGGGCAGGCATCCACGATGCATAGGCCATCAGAGTTAGTGGGTTTTAAAGTGTCCCAAAGTGGCAAAATGGTGATAAAGCCCATTTGGCTTATGCAAGTTACGTGGATAATGTTGGATATTCCACAGCATGTTAGGAACAGGTTTGGAGGTGAAACAGATATAACATAAAGGACAGATTGGAGAGGATGAAGAACCTGGAGCTCTGGAGTTGGGAGTGTGAGGTGATGATCAGGATGGTGAGAAATTTTCCCCATGAGAGTGATCAGGTTAATGGACAGAAAAAGCTAAAAGTGAATGGAAGCCCTCTCTGCCTTCTTGGAAATTCCAAAGACAAGAAATATTGGAAATCCTGTTGGTTTCCTAATATCATGCAAAGATATCTGCCCACACTGATGTGGAAGCAATTCAAACTCAAGCACCAATAACCAATTGCAAGCCCTCTGTCAGCAAACATTTTAAAAATCCTCAGAGTCCTGTAATCCTGCGATTGACATAAGCAATATCACACTAGAATAAATAATGTGACTATCATCCATGTAGGAATTCCTTTAGAAGTACTTATGTCCTTAGCCAAAAAGAGAGAATTCACACTGTAGAGAAACCATATGGCTTCCATCTCTGTAGGAAAGATTTCAGGGCAGGAGGAAAAACTGGAGGGAAAACTTAGTAATGTCATCAATGTGGGAAGTTTTTCACTCATCCTTCTACACTTAGACATCATGAGAATTCACAATTAAGGGAATCATATGGATGTTTTCTATGTGGAAACCATCAGTTAATATTATTCCCTTAGATGATATAAGTGAACCTGCAATATTAAGAAAATAAAGCTAGGTATTGTGGGAAGCACGTAATCAATTGTTCTAATCTTAGAAGACACCAGAGAGAAATGGAATGTATGTCATATATGCAGGAAAGCATTCAGCCAATATTTTGACCTTTGATAACAAGAGATAACCCACACTAAAAATGTTTTGAATTTGGAAGCCTTCAGTCACAGCTCTGACCTTTAAACAAATGAAAGAACAAAACAATGCATGTTAACTAAATCAGTGTGAAAATGCTTTTAATTAAAATTTACCTTGAACAACTGATTGTACTACAGTTTAAAGAACCATAGACCTGTAATTATCTGCAGGAGATTGCATCTGAGCTTCAGCCTTGGTGTGCACAAGAACAAATCAGAATAGGAATAACACTCTGGAAATGAGCGCTCATAAATCAACTCTCACACTTATAGATGACTGATTTTCTGCACTTTATATTCTTTATTCATTTTTGTGGAAAATGTAGAATTGTCTCATTTTAGTGATCCATAAAACTTTTCTTTCCTTGTAATTTTATTGAAATATACTCATATACCATACAGTGATCCAAACTGTACAATCTATTTTTCACAGATAACATCATATAGTTGTGCATGCATAACCACAATTTTTTAACATTTTCAAAATTCCAAAAAATAATAAAAATAAAGGGAAAAAAGAACACTCAAAACAACTCATTACCCCATTCCCCTTATTATTCATTTACTTTCTTGTCCCTATTTTTTTACTCATCTGTCCATACACTGGATAAAGGGAGTGTGAGCCACAAGGGTTTCACAATCATACAGTCATATCATATATGCTATATCATTATACACTCATCCTCAAGAATCAAGGCTATTGGGTTGCAGTTCCACAGTTTCAGGTATTTCCTTCTAACTATTCTAATACACTAAAATCTAAAAAGGGATTTCCATATAACATAAGAATAACCTCCAGAATTACCTTTTGACTCCATTTGAAATCTGTCAGCCCCTGCTTTACTTTGTTTCACTTCTCTTTCTCTTTTCTTCAAGGAGACCTTCTCAATCCTATGATTCTTAGTCTAGACTCATCTCCAGGAGTCATTCCACATTTCCATGGAGTTTAACACCCCTGGGTGTCAGGTCCCATGTAGGGGGATGGGAGGCAGTGAATCCACCTACCTAGCTGGCTTAGAGAGAGAGAGAGGCCACATCTGAGCAACAAAAAGGGATTCTCTGGGGGTGATATTTAGGCAGAAATATAATTAGGTTTACCTTCTCCCTTGCAGTAACAGACTTCATAAGGGCAAGCCCCAAGATGGAGGGCTTGGCCCACTAATTTGGTAGTTTCTAATATTTGTGAGAATATAAGGAACCTACGTGTGGGTAAATTTAGTATTTCCACATCTTCCCCAGTCCCTCAAAGGTGATTTTCGAATACTTTTTTAATCCTATGCCCAAATTACTCTGGGGTGCATTGGGTCTTTACATTAACTTGTACAAATAAACGAGATCTCACTCCCTATTTAAGTTTCCATGTAGTTATGGTGTTTGAATAAACTAACCATAGAAGTTATATTATATAGTGTGTTCCAGGAAACAAAAATTTCCACCAAATAAGCATCTCTACATTTGGTCTCACACAGAAGTTGAAATTTTAAAACACAGTCAATATCATCCTTTATCCTTTAGTCTGATTTACCATTTTCCTAAAAAAGGCCATTTTAATCATTTCTCTAATTCAAGTCTGATCTCTTTCCAGTTTCTTTAACATTTGCTGTATGGGTTAATGTTTGACAAGGAGGGAAAGAGAATTCAATTAGGCAAGAATAGTCTCTTCAGCATATGGTGCTGAGAAAACTGTATCTTTAGTTACAAAAAAAGGAGGATCTCTACCTCAAACCATATACAAAATTCAACTCAAAATGGATCAAAGACCTTAATATAAGAGCTAAATTATCAAACTTCTAGATGAAAATGTAGGGAAGCATCTTCAGGATCTTGTTTTATGCAATGACTGTTTAGCCCTTACACCTAAAAGACAAGCAACAACAAGAAAAAAAAGATGAATGGTACTTCCTCAAAATTAAAAACTGTTGAACCTCAAAGGACTTTGTCATGAAAGTAAATTGATAACCTACACAATGGGAGAAAATATTTGGAAACCACATTTGAAAATGGTTTAATATCCAGAATATATTAAAGAATTCTGTCAACTTAACAAAAAGACAAAATCCAAATTTAAAAAATGGCAAAAAGACTGAAACAGACATCTCTCCAAAGAAGATACACAAATGGCTATAAAGCATATGAAAAGATGTTCAACATCATTAGCCATTAAGGGCAGGTGAATCAAAACTAAAATGTAATAGCATTTCACACCCATTAGAATGGCTATTATAAAAACAGGAAATTAAATGTGTCAGAGAGGAAGTGGAGAAAAAGGAACACTCATTCCTTGCTGGTGGGAATGTAAAGTGTTGTAGCTTCTGTGGAAGACATTTTGGCAGTTCCTTAGAAAATTAACTACACTATTAGCATATGACCTGGCAATCCCTCTACAAGGTATATACCCAAAAGAATTGAATGAGGAACTCTATCTGATACTTGCACACCAATGTTCATAGCAGCATTATTCACAATTGCCAAAAAGTGGAAGTAGCCCGTTTCCATCAACCAATGAATGTATAAAAAATATGTGACATACACACATAATATAATATTATTCAGCCATAAAAAAGGAATGAGGTTCAGATACATGAGACAACATGGATGAAACTTGAAGACATCATATTGAGTGAAATAAGCCAGACACAACAACAAAAAAAAAAATAGTGCATGCTCTCACTGATATAAAATAATTAGAATAAGCAAACTCATAGAGTCATAACATAGAGTATAGTTTACAATGGGATGGAGAGGGTGTCGGTGATAGAGAAGCAATGATTAAAATGTACTGAGTTTCTATTTGGGACAATGGAAAAATTTGGGGAATGGTAATGGTGATGGTAGCACAATATTGTAAATGTAATTAACCACATTTAATTATGTATTTGAATATGATTTAAAGGGGAAATGTTAGATTGTATATGTGGTAGAAAAATAAAAATTTAAAATAAAGCCATGGAACTACACAACACAGTGAATCCTAAGTTTAATCATGGGCAATAACACAATTCCAAAAAACATGTGCTTTCATTAATTTTAACAAATGTACAGCACCAAGAATGGTGTTAATAATGGGATGGTATATGGGAACTCTGTATTTTAACCATCACTGTTTTATAATCCCACAACTCCCCAAATAAAAAAATAAAAAATAGTGTACTGTTTTTGCTAATGCTGTTGTTATGCAAATAGTGGAAATGAATTGGCTTTTATAAAGGGGGACTATTTGGTTACAAATTTACAGTGCTAACACCATACACATGTCCAAACTAAGGCATCAGCAAGAAGATACCTTCAATGAAGAAGGCCAATTGCATCAGGGAAACCTCTGTTAGCCGGGAAGTTGCATTGCTGGAATCTGCTGATCACTTTCTCCTGGGTTCTGGTTTCAAAATGGCTTTCCCCAAATGTCTTTCTTAGCTGCTTTTGGGGTGTTTTGTCCTCTCTTACCTTCTCCAGAGCAAACTCTTGGCTAGCATCTTCAAACATCTCCAAGCATCTGTGTCAACAGCATCTGGGCCTGGGCTCTCTTAAGTAGCCCAGTGAACTAAGACCTACCCTGAATGGGTGAAGTTAAATCTCCATGGAAATGTTCAATCAAGGTATCACACGATAATCAAATATATTAATCAATCTGCCCCCATGAGATTCCATTAAATAATATGGCTTTTCCTGGGGGATGTAATATATCCAAATGGCACAATTAGTAATGGAAGAAAAGTACTACCAGTAGAAATTAGGCTTTCTATAGATTCTAAGACAGCATCTATAGTTTATGAAGTTTTAATGTTAGAATTTGTGTAGACTAGGAAATTCATTGTGTATTGCCATGTTGCAAAAATCCATGTGACTCAGTACTCTGGAAGTTCTTTAGTACTTTCTAATACCAAAGTAAGAAAAATCAGAAAAAAGTCTCTGTTTCAAAACACATCAAATTGAAGACGAGCTCTTATGCTGACTCTAGTTAATTACAAGTTAATTAGAGACCTCCAGCAGATTGCAACTGATGCTGATCAGAATTATCCACCAACCAAATGGGAAAGAGCTCTATTGGTGTTACAAAATGACAAAATTAAATTTATATATTTATATGTGTTATGATAAAAATAAACTTACTAAATGACTAAATTAATAAAGTAAATGCAAAATAAAAATCTAACAATCCCCTCAGAATGATTTTGCTTGAATCAAATATATTGTTGGACCAATTGATGAATGTTTAGCAGGATCCCTAGTTACCCACTGGGTGTTACTGGTAACCTCCTTCCCTTGATGATCAAGCATTGTTATATAGCCACAGGGAGCACGATCTCACAGGGCTTAGAATCACTGGCTGAGAGACCGGAAACTGGAAACCTCTTTACAGGGTTCCAAACAATGTCAAAGCCCTTACACCTTTTATAACTTCAGGCATGTACCTAATGTTTTGAAACCCACCCATTCCTACAAATGCAGAAGTGGGTCCATAAAAGTACTGCTCTTATAAAATGAATTTTCATAAGAATTCAATGGGAAAATCAATATCAAGGTACTAATCTCAGGTAATGTTGCATAAAGAGGTTGAAATATATAACTAAATGAACAAATATTATTCTAATAAAGGGGTAAAAGTCACTCCTTAACTTGCCTAATAGGCAGGACATTTCTAATTGGACAAAAGTGTGATCAAGGGAAGGGTTTTAATATCCAAGAAACACAATTCTCCACTTTGTTGAAAAAAAGAAAAGAATATTCTGGGGAGAACAACAGGGGCTGTATCTTCACACAAAGCCCAGGCTTTGGAGACACAAGGGACTACTGAAGACAGCTTCATCAGTTGTAGGCATGGTGAATTTTAATTTTATGGATGGAAAAGGTGCAAGATTGCTAGATTCACCTGATGCAACCTGGTCCCTTAGGGACACAGAATGAGCAGGTACCATTCCCATTCTCTCCTGACCAGAGTCCTAAAGGGAAATGATGGCTCAGGGGATGAAGTAACAAGAAAATATGCTAATAAGGGACACAGAGGAAATGTGCTAATGATCAGCAAAGGAAAGCTGTAAATATCTCCTCTGTTGCTGACTCTCATCTTCTGCAATTTGGGCTGCAAGGGATGTAGTTGTTTCTTTGGGGTTCTACTTTGACTACCAGATTAAAGCCTGACTTTTTCCTCTTGTCTTGTCTGGGGACAGAGCTTCAGTCTCCAACATCAACCTCCCAGGGAGGAATTCAGATGTCCCTAGAGCATCCTTACTGTAATACCTTATATGGGAGTGGGAGAGCCCAGCAGATAATGCAGAAAGGGCACAAAAGAATGGAAGCCAAAACTTTTTATCTACACTTACCTGGCAGGGGAGATACCAGGATCATGTAGGTGGTTTTCCCAGGGAGAGGCTTATCCATTGCATTCCAGATGGGCTGACCTCTGTTATTTACCCAAATGTGGGGAACTTGAATGCATAATTTTTGGTAATGGAGAACTGTGCTCACACTTTCCACTGTAAAAATAAACCAAAATATCATGAATCTTTTATCTGAGGTAATGTTAGAGCCTATCCAGTCTAGTCCAGAATCAAGAGATCTTTGTACTTGTTCTTGCTTGATGAATTAAATTTTTATTTGTTACATTAAAAAGTAAAATGTGCATTGGGTGGAGAAATGTAGGGAACATGGTTGAAAATCAGTGATGGGAACGGAAGACCAATTAAAGGAGGCAATTGGAGAAAGTGGTTCCAGGAAAAGCAGAACCTCTGTCCGATGAGTTTTGTCATTAAGAAAATTAAGGGGTATTATCAGTTCAGAAATGTGCATCAATGGTAGGGTAAATTTTTGATCATTTAAAAATTGGCTATATTTGAGTACGTTTCTGTACTGATGACAAATATCTAGATATTATATCTAAATATTACCTTGAAACAGAGTTTGTATACTTTGTGGCATGTTGCCATGATTTGTAATGTTAGCTATTCACAGGAAAAATATAATTTTTATTTAAGAGGTGTGCAGGGAATGCTAAAGTATAGTACATTGAAATAATTTCCTTACAGATGAGGTCTAATATATTTGTGAATTTGTTAACAATTTGCTTGCTCTGTTTCTATCTCTGACTTTGTTTACTGGGATCAGAAAGTTGTTATTCCTGTTTTTGCCTGTATATGTTGAAAGAAAAGCTAGTTTTTTCCACCAACTTTTCTCTTTGCTATGTAATTCTTTTCCATATATATAGAATGTATCTATGTTAAATGGTTACAAATTAATTAAGTTTGCTTTGTTAAATCTCTTGGTGCTATATTTTGTGATTCCCCCTGTTATTTTTCAAACATAGATATTAAGCATCATTTTTGTTAATAAATCACCTTTATATGTATTTCCATATTGTTTTCTTTGTTCCATTTTGTCTTTTGTGGTTAGATCTTTTTTTTCAAAGCATCATCACCTGTCACCATTTGGAAGACATCTTATTTTTGATACAAATAAATAAATAGAGCCTTTAACTTTTTCATTAGCATATTTGAATCAATGCATATTTATTCTTTATAAGAATATAACTTGTCTGAAAAATGTAAATAATAGCTAGGTTGGTAATCACCAATTGAAAATTGGTCATGTTTTTTCTCTATTTCTGGATAGTCACACTAATCACCTGGAAACAGGAAATGAAACAAGAATACCAGAATTTATTCTAGGATTTTTAGAGAAACCACAATTACAGTCCTTCCTCTTTGGTCTCTTCCTGTCCATGTACCTGGTCACCATCTTTGGTAGCCTGCTTATCATCTTGGCCACCATCACTGATTCCCACCTTCAACACCCATGTTTTCTTCCTCTCCAACCTGACCTTTGGTGATATCTTTATCCTTCAGCACTGTCCCCAAGCTGCTCTTGAACATAAAGATGCCAGAGCCATAACCTATGCAGGCTGCCTCACACATATGTACTTTTTCATATTCTTTGCAGTGTTGAAGGACTTCCTCCTGACTATGATGGACTATGACCACTTCATGACCATTTGCCACCCCCTGCACTCCACTGTCACTGTGAACCCCTTGCGCTGTGTCCTGATTGTTCTGAGGTCCTGGTTTTTATGTGTCCAGTATGCTTTGTTACAAAGCTCATTGAGATTGTTGCTTTCCTTTTTTCATTCTTGGCAATCCCCCACTTTTTCTGTGAATATAATGAGATTTTCCAACTTCCTATTCTTATACCTTCCTCAGTGATGTAGTGACATATATTGCACCTGGGCTACTTGGTGGATGGCCATTAATTGGCACTGTTCTCTCTTATTCTAAGATTGTTTTCCCCATATGTGTAATCTCAATAGGTTTGGGAAAATTTAAAGTTTTTTCCACTTGTGCATCTCACCTCAATGCTCTCTTTATTTTACTGTGTGAGACTAGGTGTGCATATAAGTTCTTTTGCTATGCATAGTTCACATGCAAGTGCACCAGCCTTGGTGTTGTATGTTGTGTTGATATGCATTTTGAACACTTTCATCTACAGTTTGAGGAATAAAGATATAAATGAAGCTCTGAAAAGATTTCTGTGTGAAATGTATAAAATGTTATTGGTTGCGGATCAGAAGTGTTGCAAAAGCAGGACACAAAGCCAGAGAGACAGAAATTTTAATTCTTTGAAATTTCTATGAAAGAACAAATCTCAGAGTCAGAAATTACACTAAACTTGTTAAAGCAAAATTTTAAACCATGAAAGCTGTTACTAAACAAAAAAAAATAGATGATGTGTATCTACAAATTAATTAAGAATACTTGGTTTTCTTGTGCAAGATGTTTTATGCATATAGGTGCATTATTAGGTTACATGCATTATTAATGGAAAATAAATAATATTCTTTGCATCCCTCTAGCCAAAATATCTGCCCCTTCTCTAATTCTTGTCATAAGCATTGAAGATTCTGTTTGTTAACATTCTATATATTTACCCTATCTTCAAATTATTATAGCCATAATATTTGAAACTCCAAATAATACTCATGGTGAAAGGATGATTTAACAGCTAGAAATCCTGCCCAGTTGTTCATCTGGGAATTCAGTGTTCTGAATCAGGGCACAAGTTATTCCTGAAAAAGCATGCATTTACATTCAACATCTACTCTTTACCCCAAATGGAATCTAAAAGACAGTCTCTTTTTAAAACATTTATCTGAAAACAACTAGAGTTACAGTGTGATCATGAATGCTGTCTTCAAATATCTGAAATTCTCAAAATAATTAGCAACTGGTTATTCTGATGCCTTCAATTCTTTTCATATTGATTATTATATAAATTACCTACAGCTGCATAAGAGGTCATACCAAAAATTAATGGTTTAAGACAGTTCTTTTATTAAAGTCACCGTTGATGGTCTGGATTTGTGTTGATCTCTGGAGAGCTAATCATGAGGCTGTATTTTACCATGTGTAAGCAGGTAAGACTCTCCTGATTCAGGCTGTACCCTCTTAGAAACTTGTGGCTTTTATGGATAGAAGCTGGTTTAGAGTAGTATTTACTGAGACAACTGGTTTCTATTGTA
Organism: Choloepus didactylus; assembly: GCF_015220235.1. Lineage (NCBI taxonomy): Eukaryota > Metazoa > Chordata > Mammalia > Pilosa > Megalonychidae > Choloepus > Choloepus didactylus. Next base: position 8,044,218 of record NW_023637606.1, read on the forward strand.
TATGCCTTCTCATCTTGCAGCAGGTAGCCTGGAGTTTTTGAAATGGCAGACTCAGGATTCCATGAAAAAGGAGCTGTATAATACAAGACATCTTGAGGCACACTGCAACTTCCACTGTATTCTCTTGGTTAAAATAAATAAGGCACTTGGATCAAGCCCCAAATATAAAGAGGTTTAAGATCTCCACCTCTTGAGACAAGGACTTTTAGAGGACCACTGAACAAAATATTGATTCAGAGAAAGATTGAAAATTAGAGTCATCTCTGCAAAATGTCTACCATAAGTGTAGACTTCAATTCAATAAGATTTACTGGGACCCTTCAAAATACAATACCCTATTCCACTCCCAGAAGCTAAATGAATTTCCTGGTGAAGAGGTTATGAGACATAATTTATATTTAATATGCTGCCATGGAACTTATATTTCAGAATTTAATGACTAACCAAATATGAATATTACTCCCTTGAATAAATATAAATATCCCTTTCCCTCACCTCCAGTTCATCATTCTCCACCCAAGACGATATAACCATTTTCTTCCCAGATACACAGTGAGTCTGTGGACTTCATGTCTGAGTCATTGATTAACAAAACAGGGGAACTCTTGATTCATTTATGCTTTAATGATGATCCAAGGGGCCCCAGAAGTGCTCTGGAAAGCACTGTGAGGGTAATGATGGGTTTATCTACATTAAATCCAGAAACACAGTGATTTGCTTGGGATGGGCAATGCTCCCAAATAGAACATTTTACACATTTTTACTATGAAAGTTTGAGATAGATTGAATTATTGGCCTCAATTTAGACAAGTTCTTAATTTTAACCCACATTCTTGTAGGTGTGAACCCATTGTAAATAAGATCTCTTGAAGAAAGTATTTTTAGTGAAGTTGTAGCACAACTGAATGAGACTGGATCTGTTTGGGTTTACTACAGCTACCATTATGCAAAATACCAGAAATGGATTGGCATTTAAAAAGTGGGTATATTAGGTTACAAATTTACAGTTCTAAGGCCATAAAAGTGTTCAGACTAAGGTTTCAAAAAAATCATACCTTCACTGAAGAGTGGCCAATGGCATCCAGAACTCCTCTGCCAGCTGGGAAGGTACATCGTTGGTGTCTGCTGGTCATTTGCCTCTCAGGTTGTGTTTCAAAATTTCTCTGGACTTCTGTCTCTCTTAGCTTCTCTGAGTGCTCTACGTGATTCTCCTGGAGCATTTCTCTCTAAGTGTCTGGGACTCCTCTTTTAGCTTTTTTGGAGCAAACTTTGGGTTTCATCTCTGAGCTTAGCATCTCCAAATGTCTTTCTGTCTGTTCCTCCAAGTGTCTGCAAACATGTGAGTCTGTGTTTGCTGTTAGTTTCTCCCTGGGGCAAACTCTGGATTACATATCTTAGCTCTCTGCAAAATGTCTTTCTTAGTTTCTCTGAGCTTCTTCTCTCCATATGCTCTCTTAAAGGACTCCATTGATCTAATTAAGACCCACTATGACTGGGCAGAGTCAAATCTCCATGGAAATATTCAATCAAAAAAATCCCACCCAAAAGATTGGATTAAAAGATCATGGCTCCTCTGGGGTTCATAACACCCTCAAACTAGCACAGAATCTTCTCTAGATTTCTGGAATCCTATATAATCAGAATAACTTCAGACATAAAGGAAAAGAAACTAGTGACCAGTGTAAGAAAAAGCCACAAGGATTAGCCAAAAACCTAAAGCTGGAAGTCAATTGAATGTGGAAAAGGAAATGGAACATACCACCATGTTATCTGAGATTGGCATAATAGCAAAGGAAGCCCAAGATCTCAGACAGCCAGTACCAGTATGTTACAGACTTTGGGGATATAGTATTGCCTTGCCAATGTCCTGATTTTGTTCCTCTCCACTCCATAAAATTCATGTTTTTTAGGCAAACAATTGTGTGGTTAATTGTCATAACAGGCTGACCACCTGAGACAATGCTAGGGAGACTAAGAAATCTGTTTCATAGGACTGTAACTTATATAGGAGAATGTGCCCTGTAATATGCTCAATGAATTTTCAAAAAATGAAATAATTCCTATAACCAGAAACCAAAACAAGTGCATTATCATGGCTAAGTTCCAAGAGGATCCTTTGTGAACAGTTACTGTTCCATCCATGGCAGAAAAGCTTGGGAGAATTCAAACAGCAGAGCTTATTTCTGCTGTCTTTATACTTCATATGAACATATTCCTATAATGTATATTCTTATGTGTCCAGCTTTTCCATCAACTGTCTGTTTTTGATTATGGTCTTTTTAATTATCTATTTTAAATAATGAACATAAATATTTTCCAATAACTAAAATAACAGTCTTCAGATTACACTTGTTTGACTAGAATGTTAGACAGAATAATGTCCTTCCATTGTTGTCAATGTGTTAATCCCTGGGACATGAATTATGTTATATTACATGACAAGGAGGAATGAAGAAGATGGCATTTATGTTGCTAATCACCTGACTGTTATATAAGGGGATTAGATTGGACTAATAGCTGATTACTCAAAAATTAAGTATGGAATTACCATATTACATGACAATCTCATGTCTAAGGATATACCCATAGAATTGAAAGCAGGGAATCAAAGAGATATTTGCACACTGACGTTCATAAAAGCATTATTCACAATTACAAAAAGGTGGAAGCAAACCAAGAGACCATCAACCAATAAACATTTAAACAAAATGTGGTATATACATGCAATGGCACATTATTCAGCTGTATTAAGGAAGGCAGTTCTGAAAATGGGTGACAAATTGGGTTAACCTCAAGGACTTCATATTGAGAGAAATACACTAGATATAAAAGGATATTGTATGAAATTACTGATATGAATTAATTAGAGTATGTGAAATCATAAAGTCAAAATCAGATACATAGTTTTCAAGATGACATGGGATAGGGAAAAAGAAATTAAAGCTAAAATGCCCTTAATTCTTTTGGGGTGATAGGAAGTTTGGTATTGTTTGGTGGTGATGGTAGCACATTTTAAACATAAATGACAACACTGAAATATATATCTGTATACTCTTAAAATGTGAAATCTTAGGTTATATGTATGGTACAAAACATTACTTAAAAATTTCACAGACTGTGTGACAGAGAGTAGACCATATGTTAATCACAGACAATAATTAATTGCACAATTATACAAATGTGCTTCATCAATTGTAACAAGTATACCACACCAATGAAAAGGGTTATTAATGGAATGTTATATGGGAGTCCTGGCATTTAGGAATCATTGTTCTGTAAACCTGTAAGTCTTTTAAGGAATAAAAAAGAATAAATTAATAAAGAAGAAAATAATTATCTGTAGAAATTAAGACAATTAAAGAATTAAAAGACAGCATTTCTATTTGTGTAATTTTAATGTCAGGAACTGTGTAGCTTAGGAGACTTATCATATTCTGCCATGTTGCAAAAATTCATCTAGCTCAGTGTGCTGGGAGTTCTTTACTATAAGACCAAAACAACAAAAGTCAGTTAGAAGGTGGCTACCATTACAAAACACAGTACATTGAAGGTGAGCAATTCCCCAAAATACATCTCAAGTCATTACACTATAGACCACAGGGGCCAGAATTACCCCTGGTTGAGTTCCACTGTTTGAGAGACTAAGAACTGGAGACATCTTTAGAAATCTCAACAATGTCCCAGCCCATACTTGGGTCATAACTCCACTCACATAATTAATGGTTTGAACCACAACCAGGTCTGCAAAGGTAGAATTGGGTTCTTAATATTTCTGCTCTTAATAGAATGATTTTTATAAGAATTCCATGAGAAAATTCCCATTAATGTGTTAGTCTCAGGTGATGTTGCATAAAGAGATCAAATATGTCTCTTAATTATCTGATATTTTTAAATAAAGTATCAATGTTACCTCCAAACTTGCATTAAAGGCTGCATACATGTAATTGATTGGAAAAAAAAATAATTTTCACACAGGATTCACTGCTTATGGTTTCATATCCAAGGAACCCAGTTCTCCACTTTGTTGAAGAGGGGAAAAGCAATGCTCTATAGAGAATAGCCTGGGCTGTATCCTCACCCCAAGGCAATGCTTGCAGATCCAAGGGAATGATGAGGATGGCTTCATAGTCATAGACATGTGGGAAAAATTTAATTCAAAGGATGAGAACTGGCTAGGAGGTCAGAGCTATAAAAGGCAGCAGAAACCACAAGGAAGAGGAGTTGTGAAGCTGGATTCCCCTAATGCAACCTGATCTCTTGGGAATGGAGAGTGAGCAGAGACCATTTTCATTGTCTCCTGACCAGTGTCCAAAAGGGAAATAATGGCTCAAACATGAGGCAACAAGTAGTATGCTGGTGAGGGGCAGAGGGAAATGTGGAAATGAGCTGCTAAAGGAAAGCTGTAAAGCCTTCTGTTGATTCCCTCATCCTATACAATGGGACATGGTTTTATTTTTGGTGTCCTAAGTCTGGCTGGGAGACTGATACCTTACTCCTCCCTACTATATGTTTGGGTGACAGAGCTGTAGTCTCCATTACCAAATACCCAGAGATTAATTCAGACTCCTAGCTGGATACTTTCTTTTCTGAGAAACCATCCAGGTTAGTTGGAGAGCTAAGTAGTTCATGAAAAAAGGGGAAATGTTGATTGGAACCTGAGTCTTTTTATCTCATGTCATCTAAGTTCTGAGTCTACCCAAGCCCAAGAGATCTTGCTTGTTTTTCTACTTGCTTAATTAATTAATATATTTTATATTTATATTTTAATACATTTTATTGTTAAATACAACATACTTACAGAACAGTGATAACTCCCAAAGCATGATTTAAAAAGTGAAGAACAAATTTCAAAGAATGTTTTAGGTTGCAGTTGCACAATTTCAGTTATTTCCACATTGTGAAATACATAGAGATAAAGGTGATAACTTACAAAGTACAACTTAGCAAGTAGTTATGTAGGTAATTTCAAAGAATATTATGGGTTCCAGTTACACACTTTCAGTTGTTTCTTTATTGTGAGATATAAGATATATACAGACTGGTGATAACTTTCAAAGTACTATTTAATGAGTAGCTATAGAGCAAACTTCAAATAATATTATCAGTTCCACCATTTCAGTTACTTCTTGTGGCTATTCTAATAACCTAGCATCTAAAAAATATTTGCCTAAAGGTTCAGTATTTGTAGTTGTTAGATCCCAGAAGAAGAAACTAACATGTAGAAGGAGTTTCTGACCAAGGGGCCCCTCAGCTTATCTTACAGAAAACAGGTGCCCCATAAACTAAAGAATGAAGGCTGTTCAAAGCTGTTCAAGGCTCTTCCAGCCACAGTGGTGCCTCAAAGGTGGGTAAGACAAGGTCAGATATGTCCATAAGATGAACAACCAAAAAGGCCTGCTCTCCCTAGTTAGATACTACAGCTGCTTTCCTAAAAAGAATATTGTCTCAAAACTCTAGCAACCAATCAGCCCAAAACTAGATAAGCACTCACCCAATCGAGGCACAGAACATCACAGCAGACACCCTACCCAATGTGGATTCCTTTTTTCATTAAAAAATGCTGCTCTCAGATAGAGAGCTGGAGCTATTACCTTGTTTTCTTTCTCTTTGCTGGCTCCCACCTGCTTTCTTCCTCTAATAAATCTTAAACTATATACTAAAACTTTGACTCACTGTGTTGTGTGGATTCCTGAATGACTCCAACCTAACAGTAATCCTTTTAAATCATATCTTGCCTGTTGCTACCCCTTTCTCTCATTTGATCACTTTCTTGATCTTCAGGGAAGTTTAGGCAGTGACCACTCTAACTTGTTCATATTGAAAAGGGGTGTCAATCTTATGGGGAAGGGGGCTGAAACTGATTGTATATCTTAAAGATGCTGTTGATTTTGGGTTTTAGGATGTGTCTGGCATAGGGACACTCTGGTGGATTTTTATAAAATCTCTGATAGAGACCTAGGAATTTGGGGAGTATTATTGATTAAGGCTTAGCATATGTGGCTTTTTTGGGATATATAGCTGGAGATTGTATAAGGGAAATTTCCAGGATAGCCTCTCAACTTGATTTGAGATCTCTTAGACCACTGTAATCTTATTTTGTTATCTTTCTTTTCCCCATTTTGATTAAAAAGGCAATTTCAATCCCTCAATGCCAGGGCCAGCTCATTCCTCAGAGTCATGTCCCACATTGCCCTTGGGAGATTCATTCCCCTGGGAGTCATGTCACATGTAGGTGGGAAGTTAACGAACTGCAGAGTTGGGCTTAGAGGAAAAGTCCACATCTGAGCAACAAAAGAGAGTCTCTGTAGGTGACTCTCAGGAATAATTATAGGAAGACTTAGCCTCCCATTTACAGCCTGAAGTTTGACAAGAGCAAGCATCAAGATTAAGGGATTGACTTATTAAGTAGGGGGCTCCTAATTCTGTCCTAAGAAGCCAGTGTCTCACCTTATCTTCACTTACATGTACAACCACCATCACTCTCAATTTTAAACAATTGTCATATCACAAAAATCCCCAAGTACTTATCAGCCACTAGTTATTCCACCATATTATTAGTGTAGTGATGGTAAGGAATTCCTATTAAATATAGTCTCTAATATATAATGGGTATTTCCATATGTCACTCTGCTATTAACTCTTTGTACCAGTGTGATAGCTTAGAAGAATATCATGTACTTTTTTTATATTTGTTGTGCTACACTTTGGGTTATCTGCCTTTAAACAATCACTTTCAATGATTTTCATATTCAATGCAGCACAGATAGCTATTATCTCATTAATGAACCATTGTCACCCTGTCCATTCCCATTCCTTTAAGTTCACCCTAATTTCATGTCTGCACGTATCATTCTACTTTCACTACCTTCTGTCTATCTCTAGGAAAATGTTCTAGGTAGCTAATGCTACTGTTATGCAAAAAACCAGAAAAACATTGGATTTTATAAAGGGGATTTATTTTCTTACAAATTAATAGTCTGAAGGCCATGAAAATGTCAAAATTAAGATACTGCCTCTCTGAGGCAAAGTCTCTCCCCTCTCCAAACAGAAGGGTGGTGGCCAGGCTTTCCCAAACCCCTGGAGAATGTGCCCCACCCTTTCTGAGGCCTGGGGAGGCAGCATTCTTCCTGAGCATCAAGGCAGAATGCTGGCCCTCTGCCTCTGGGGTAAACTCTCCCTTTCCATGCACAGGAGTTGCTCTGCTTTCCTTGACTGCGATTTCTTGACTGCAGGACTCAATTTCCATGGTTCTGTCCTTGAAGAAACTTTTTCCTTCAATTCACCCCTTCTTCATCCCCTCCAGTCCCAATGGCTGTGGTTCTGTCTATACAGATCTCACAAAAATTTTGTAGGCTTTGTCATACAGGTTACAGGGGTCAAAATTGTCATACAATAGGACTTTCCATAAATTCTTTCTGGATGACTCCATTTCTAATCCTGGCCTGTACTGAAATGGCTGTTCCCATGTTTGGATAAATCCTCATGTGGTGATGTGGCTTTGGGTGTCTCACTTTCTGGAATCCTGGAATATTCTGAACTACCAGTTTCTGGTTTCTTTGTAACCAAGAGTTCAATTCTCAGCTCATCTTTGTCCTATTGCATTATACTATAAGCCGCATGGAGAAGCCAGGGTACATCTTCCAGAAAGAGTCTGGAGAGCTCCTTAGCTAGGTATCCCAACTCATGCTCTCAAATTCTGAGTCCGTCTGACAGCAGGACACAATTTTGCCACTACTTAAAATAAGGATCACCTTTCTTTCAGTTTGCAATGACATATTCAACATTTATGTTCAGTGCCTCATTGGGAGTACTTTAAAGTCCATATTTCTAAAAAAAAAGTCTCTTTAAAGCAATCTAAGCCTTTTCTATCAAACTCCTCAAAATTCTTCCAGATCCTTATCTATTTAAAAGCCATTCCAACATGTTTGTTGTTTTCAAACTCAGTAGCACCCAACTGCTGGTACCAAAGTCTGTTCTGGTTTTCTAATGCTGCTGTTTTGAAAACCACCAGAAATGGATTCACTTTTATAAAGGGGGTTTATTTGGGTATAAAGTTACAGTATTAAGACCATAAAGTTTCCAAGATAAGGCATCAAAAATAGGCTACCTTCACTGGAGAAAGGCCATTGGCATCCTAGAAACCCCTGTTAGCTAGGAAGGCATGTGGCTGGCATCTGGCAGCTCCCAGGTTGTGTTTCAAAATGGCATTCTCCAAAATGTCAGTGTTAGCTTCCAACAACCATCTTCAAAACATCTCTCTACAATGTAGAACTGATCTCCTTTGGTCTGAGCTCTATATGGCTCAGGTAAACTAATCAAGGCATACACTGAAAGGGTTGGTCCACACCTCCATGGAAACAATCTAATCAATGATATCACCCACAATTGGGCATGTCACATCTCCATGGAAACAACCTAATCCAAAGATTTCAACCTAATCCACACTAATATGTCTGCACCCACAAGACTGCATTAAAGAACGTGGCATCTTGGGGGACACAGTACATCCAACCTGGCACATTCCACCCCCTGTGCCCCCAAATGACATGATTTTTCCATATATAAAATACATTCATCCCATCACAATATCAAAGAAACTGAAATCATTTCAGTAACTATAGGTAAGTATGATACCTTACAAAAATCAGTTACAAGCATGGTCTGTCTGAATGCAAAATTCCCCTCTAGCTGTGGACATGTGAAGCTTAGAACAGGTTATCTGCTGCCAATATACAAAGTAGGGACAGCCATAGGGTAAATGTTCCCATTGCCATAAGGAAAACAGGGTTTAAGGGACCAAAACTGTTACTAAAACCTGCAGGGCAAACTCCACTAGATATCAAAGTCTGAGAGTCATTCACAGAACAATGTTACATCCTGGGGGCTTGAGAGAGCATGAGTCCAATGCTTTCTAAGTGTGTTTTCAACAGCCCTTTCCTCTCTAAATGCTGGGGTGAGTGCTTCAACATATACATGCATTGGGGTGACCACCTTCTTCTCAGCCCCACCCTCCTCAAGCATTGGTGTGCCACCCAGACTCTGCCTCTCTGTGACAAAGATATTCCCTTCTATGAACCATAGGGTAGCAACCAGGCTCTCCCCAATCCCAGGAGAATGTGCTCCACCCTCTCTGCGTCCTGAGGTGTTAGCAATTTTTGTGAGCATAGAGGTAGAAAGCCCACCCTCTGCCTCTAGAGCAAACTCACCCATTCCAAAAGCATGGGCTCTTCTGCTCTCCCTGCCAGATACCTCTTGACTCTGGACTTCAAACTCCATGGCTCTGTCTTTGAAGAAATTTTTCCTTCAATTTGTTCCTCCTCTATCCCCTCCAGTCTAGATCAGCAGTGGTTCTACCTATAGATCTTACAAAAATTATTGGCTTGGTATGAAGAATACAAGGGTCAAAACCATCAGATAATAGGGCTTTCCACAAATCCTTTCTGGATAACTCTATCTCCAGTCTTGGTTTGTACTGAAATTGTGGTTGGTTTCCATGTTTGGTTAAATCCTCAACATGGGGCTGTATCCTCTGGGATCTCATTTTCTGGAAGCCTGGAAATTTTCAAACTATTTTCAAACTATCAGTCTCTGGTTTCTTTGTAATTTCCATGGGAGTGTGGCCCTGCCCATTCAATGTGGGCCTTGATTAGTTTACTAGAGCCCTATAAAAGAGCACAAACAGAAGGAACTCAGTGCTGCAACTTAGAGAGACATTTTGAAGACAGCCTTTGAAAGAAGACTTTTGTCCCAGAGAAGCTAAGAGAGGACAAATTCCCCAAGAGCAACATTTTGAAACCAGAACTCAGGAACAGACAACAGTCATGTGCCTTCGAAGCTAACAGAGGTTTTCCAGATGTCATTGGCCATCCTCCAGTGAAGTTACCTGGTTGTTGACATCTTACCTTGGACACTTTATGGCCCTAAGACTATAACTGTGAAACCAAATAAGCCAAATAAACCCCCATTTAATAAAGGCCAATCCATTTCTGATGATTTCCGTTCTGACAGCTTTAGCAAACTGGAACAGAAATATAAAATGAACAAAGATAATTCAGAGTAAGTGCACAGGTTGTTGTGGTTTGCCCAGGATATTAGAGAGGACAGCCTGGGAAGTCCTTCATGTGTTTAAGAAGGAACAGAACCAAGGCTGGAATGTGCATGTTGGAATTGTCAAAATAAGACTTCAAAACCCCAAATGTTAGAATAATAAGGAAAAGATCATTGTGCAAGAAAGTAAGTGATGGCTATTTTACACCCATTTGGGTCTATAAAAAAACCAGTGTGATCAAATAAATATGAAACAGGCTCAAGAATAACAGATAGATCATGGTGAGATGTGGAGACCACGACAAGGCAGGTGCAGAAAGAAAACCTGCTTTGTCTGTGTTGCTTGAGTCTGGAAGAGTTACAGCTCTAAGGCTGGCTGCCTTTTCTCTCTCCAACATTACTCTACCATTTGGCTGTCTGTTCATAGGAACTTTTCCCTATTAGCAAGGGCATGTTTTCTTTTCCAAGCCTTTAATGTGTTGGCTTCCAAAATTTTGACATTTTTGGAGTCAGAAATATATTTAACCTTGTAATCAGCAATGCACATGCAGGCATATACATATAGAGATATCTGAACAAAGATATATCAGGAGGTTATTTTGAAAGTATCATTGCTATATATAAGGCACTTTCACATTTCTTGTGATGTTTTCTTCACTCTATTCTATATTTCTTACGACATATATTTACCCATTTTCAGATCTAATCTCAGAATATGCTAAAGATTTGCCTTCTACATGTATTTTAGCAATTCTTTGTTTCTCTTTCTTTGGCGATCCTGTGAAGCCACATTGTTTATTCATTTTTAAATATACATTTTATTGGCTACTCTCATCATCAGTAACCAAAAGACCAAGTCTATGTGTAAATGTATGTAGCATATGTCTACATAACTTAGGGAATCAACCTTTTCAAAAGAGAAAAAAAACATGATATTAAATAAAAGTGGCATACCATCACATTTCCTACAATCCAAATTAAATGCACATAAGAAGTCATCATCTTCTCATGAGGATATTAAGAATAAGATCAAAAAGGAGATGAATCCAGGCTGTTCTGTAGGGTGAAGGATTTTCCATAAAGAAGAGGAGTGAAAAAACTTCAAGGTGAACTGTTGGAGAGACTCCAGGAAGAGAAAAACAAAAATAAAGACACACTGAATATGGAAACTATGGAGCTCTGGCAAAGGTGCAAGTCAAGTGTCTTGGAGATCAGTGTGGATGAGGGCATGAGGCCCTGAGAAGGGACACTGGCAGGTTGGCCATGCAGAGTCAAGTTTGTGTTTGGAGCTATGGAATGTTGGCTTCATTGTGAAGCAGGAAGTCATTAGGGATTGTAAGTCATGGAATTTGATGATCCATTTTATAATACAGAAATTGCCTGGCTCTATATGAATATTATCTCACTGTATGATTTCTAGGAAAGGTGAAGATGAAATTAAATAAAACAATGAAGATGGTGACATGAGGTATGGAAAGAATGAGACATTTGAAAAGTACAAGGAAATTCATTCTCATTTCATTATCAGTTCTAACCACCCATATATTAACAGGAAGAAATTATGCAAAGGTGTTCAGATATATTGATTGTGGGTCTACCTTCTTGGGAATATTGATAGCATATTCACTACTGTATTGGAGAAGGTAGATTTAGAATGTTTCACTTCCTGTCAAAGTTTATCAGCAAATGGTACCTCTGAGATTCTTAACCAGGTGTATGTGATTCCAAACATTTTGCATTTAATATCATTTAAAAGAGACTTCTACTGCTTCACCTAAAAATTCCCAAAATTTGTTGTCCTTATTGTATTCTCCTTTGTCACATGTTCCTTTGTTTCCTATGCTCATTTCACTCTTGGGATGTTCAGTGTGCTTGGTGTCTTGGTCTTGTAAAATGCTTTCATTACTTTTGTTTTGATAATTGTTTTTGCTCTTTTATTAATTTTTATAGGCATCAAATGGCTCTACCATGACCCAAATGCCACCAGAACCCAGGTAATTTTCCTTCAGAAGAGTCACTCAGGGAAGACCTGAGCTTATATATATTTCCCTCATTTCCATTTCATTATCCTTTCTCTCTGCTTATTCAGCAGATTTTTCTTCATTAAACTAAGGGAAGAAAATGACTATACCAAAATTAAACTTCAGGTTTATGTGTCCCTGGGGGATTTGCCAGATTTAATTTCATGGTTCCATTTCTATGTATTTTCAGAATAGATAATCTGATGTCAGCATCCATTGCATTCACTCCAGGTCTAATCACTGTGGATGGGGATGATAAGAAGATGGTATTAACAGGGCCTGAGAAGACCCAAAGATACTGTGCCTTTGGGATGTATGTGTTTCTTGGGGTGTGACATTCCATGAAATGGGTACATCTGAGTTCATAAATTCAAATAGTTGTATCATATATTAGAGAGTCCAAATGCAAACATATAATATGGAAATAGTTATGACTCCATTTAGTTTCCAGAGATATATTTGCAATGAAATTAATAAAGTGCAAGAGACACAACATGTAGAAAATAACTCCTTGTGATTTGATGTTTCAGCAGCAGTGAGGCCATCACATTTTTCAATCTTCTCAGATACTATCTCTCATTACTCTCCCTCTTATCACCCTCCTGCCACACTGGCTTCCTTGTTGACCTTGTACATCCTAAATGCTGTGTTTCCTTATGTCGTTTGACATAGACATTTCCTCTGAAGTGCACACACTTCATCAAATATCCTAAGAAATGAAACCTTCTCTTATATGAGGACTCTGTTCAATATCATCTTGTATTATGGTTTTACCCGTTCATGGAAGGATAAATAGGCTGGCATCTCTCCCCCCCCCCCCAATCTCTTTTACTTGTAGTGCTTGCAATAATATGGAATATTATGATTATATGTTTATTTCCCTATATTCTTTCTCCATGAACAGATTGTAGGCAATTTTATTTTGACACTCCATACCCTTTGCTAAATATTGGCTAGTGCAAAGTAAGAACTAAATATGCATTCCTCCAATGAATGAAAGAAATTCTCTTAAAACCAAAGAATGCATGACAATTTGGGGAATAATCTGAAAGTGGGAGAGGAATCAATAATCATAAATTTCTCAAAGTATACCTTGAAAGGGGACACAATTCATAAACTAGGAAATAATTTCTTGTCTGCAAAATGTAAATTACAGATAGGTTAGTAATGACTGTTTGGAAACAAATGTTCTTTCTCTATTTCTGGATAGTGACACCAAAAAATGGAACCAGAAAAGCAAACATGAATTCTAGATTATCTTCTTCTGGGATGTTCAGAGAAACAAGAATTGCATCCTTCCTCTTTGATCTCTTCCTGTCCATGTACATGGTTATCATCTTTGGGAACCTGCTGATCATCCTGGCCACCATCACTGACTCTCACTTCCGTGTTACCATGTACATCCTCATCTCCAATCTGTCCTGTATAGACATCTGTTTATCCTCCACCACTGTTCTGAAAATGTTAGTGAATATTCAGACACAGAGGAAAGTTGTTTATTATGCAGGCTGCCTCACCGAGATCTTTTTTTACTCTTTGCGGTGTTGGAGGACTTCCTTATATCTGTGATGGCTTATGACCACTTCATGGCCATCTGTCAACCCCTGCACAATACAGCCACTATGAACCCTCATCTCTCTCCTGCAGTTTCTGTGGTCCTGTTTCCCTGGTTTGCAGTTTTCCTTTTATGCACCCTTGGAAATTCCCACTTTTTCTGTGAATATGATCAGATGCAATAACTTCCTGTTCAGACACTTCCCTCAATGACTCTGTGATCTATTTTGTAGCTGGGCTGCTGGGTGGAGGGTCATTCATTGGCACCATTTTCTCCTATTCTAATATTCTTTCCTCTATTCATGAAATCTCATCAACTCTGAGGAAATATGCCACATTTTCCACCTGTGCATTTCAACTCACAGTTTTCTCTTTATTTTACTGCAAAAGTGTTGGTAAAAGTGTCAGTCCTTTTGCTATACCTAATGCACATGCAAGTGCACCAGCCTCAGTGATATGCTATGTTGATACTGATATTGAACACCTTCATCTACATTTGAGGAATAAAGATATAAAGGGGGCTCTGAAGAGACTCTTTGGTGGAAAGACATAAAACATGATTGGTTCTGCAGCCAAAATGCATTGCGATTGTAGGGGTCAGAGATTCAGAGACAGAAATTATGAGTCTGAAATCTCTGGGACAAGGACATATCTGAGAGTCAGAAATGACATGAAATAAGGGAAAGCAAAACTTTGACTCATGCAAGTTATTACAAAAGAAAATAATAGTTTTAGGTGATTTATATCTACAAATTAATCAAGAATTATTGGTTTCCTTGTGCAAGATATTTTGTGCATATCAATGCAAGAATATGTTCTGTGTTCTTTTTTTTATAATAAATTTTATTTTGAAATAAGTTCAGTCTTACAGGAACAGTTGTAAAAACAGTGCAAACCCCATACATAGGACTCCATCATACCCTGACCCCCCTCCCCTGATACCCCGATCCACCACCTTTAAGATCCTGTCACACCACTGTCTCTTTCTCTCCCTCCCTCTCTCCCTCCCTCCCTTGCTCCCTAACACCCATCATCTATTGCTCTGTCCTCTGAACATACGAGAGCAAGCTGCACATATCTTTGAACAAACAATATAATTCACATATACCTTTCCCATGGACAAGAACATTATTTTATGCAATCTCATTAAATGCAGCTAAGAAGTTCAAGAAATTAACATTGATGTAAAGCTTACATTCTATATTTCCTTTTTTTCCTTGTGTCCCATCTGTGTCCCATCTGTGTCCCTTTGAGCCTCCTCTCCTCCAACCTCAGATCCCATCCAGGATCATCCTTGGCATTTAATTGTCATCTATTTAGACTGTCCTATTTTTTTTTCCATTGTGGAAAGATATATATAGCATAAATCTTCCAATTCCACCCCTCCCTAGCATTCCATTAGTGGGATTAATCACATTTAGAATGTTGCAATGCTATCACCTTCCAACCATCCATTTCTAGATGTTTCCCTTCACCCCAAACAAAAACCCTACTCTCATTTCTTAACTCCCCATTGCCCCTTCCCCCACTTCTTGGAAACCCTACTCTACTTTTCATCTCTTTGGTCGTATTCTCTGATACTTTCTTTGTGTTTACCATGGGGTTTAAATTTAGCATCTAAAATCTATAATGATCTTGTTTTTCTTTGATACCAACTTAACTTCAATAGGACACGTAAGCTGTGTTCCTATACTCCTCCATTCCCCCACCTTTATGTAGTTCTTGTCAAGAATTACATATTTTACATTGAGTCCAAAACCACCAATTTATCATTACAGTTTATGTATTTTAGATCCTGTAGGAAGTAAATAGTGCAGTTATAAATCAACAATACAGTAGTATTGGTATTTATATTTACCATGTGATCTTTACTGGACATCTTTATTTCTTCATGTGGTTTCAGTCAATTGTTTAGTGTCCCTTCCTTTCAGCCTGCTTAGGACTGATCTACTGGTGATGAAGTCCCTCAGCTTTTGATTATCTGGGAATGTTTTCATCTCCCCCTCATTTTTATCCTTCAGGTGTTTGTGAATTCTCCAAGTCTCTGATGGTTATTGACTTCTATTTGTATTCCATTGGGTTCAGAGAACGTGCTTTGAACAAATTAATTTTTTTTATTTTTTATTTTATTGAGGCTTGTTTTTATGTCCCCACATACAGTCCATTCTGGAGAAAGAACCATGATCACTAGTGAAGAACATGTGTTCCAGTGACCTGGGATGTAGTATTCTATATATGTCTGTTGAAAGTCTCTATATCTCTCTCTTATTTCTTTGTTTCTCTGTTGGTAGGGCTCACTTTAGTATCTGAAGTAGGGCAGGTCTTCTCTTAGCAAACTCTCTCAGCATTTGCTTGTCTGTGAACAATTTAAGCTCTCCCTTAAATTTGAAGGAGAGTTTTGCTGGATAAAGTATTCTTGGTTGGAAATTTTTCTCTCTCAGAATTTTAAATATGTCATGCACTGTCTTCTCGCCTCCATGGTGGCCGCTGAGTAGTCATTATTTAGTCTTATGCTGTTTCCTTTGTATGTGGTGAATTGCTTTTCTCTTGCTGCTTTCAGAACTTGCTCCTTCTCTTCAGTATTTGACAGTCTGATTAGAATATGTCTTGGAGTGGGTTTGTCTGAATTTATTCTATTTGGAGTTTGCTGGGCATTTATGCTTTGTGTGTTTATATTGTGTAGAAGGTTTGGGAAGTTTTCCCCAACAATTTCTTTGAATACTCTTTGTAGACCTTTACCCTTCTCTTCCCCTTCTGGGACACCAATGAGTCTTAAATTTGGACATTTTATTTTATCTATCATATCCCTGAGATCCATTTTGATTTTTTCATTTTTTCCCCATTCTTTCTTTTGTTCTTTCATTTTCTGTTCTGTGCTCCTCGAGGAGGCTGAGTTGTTGTTCAGCTTCCTCTAATCTTGTAGTATGAGTATCCAGAGTCTTTTTAATTTGGCCTACAGTTTCTTTAATTTCCATAAGATCTTCTATTTTATATTTACTCTTGCAATATCTTCTTTATGCTCTTCTAGGGTCTTCTTTATGTCTTTTATATTCTGTGCCATGCTCTTCTTCAAGTCTTTTATACCCCATGCCATGCTCTCATTGCCTGTCTGTAGTTCTTTGATTAATTCTGCCAGGAACTGTGTGTCTTTGGATCTTTTGATTTGAGTGTTTGGGTTCAGGTTCTCCATGTCATCTGGTTTTATCATATGCTTTAAGATTTTCTGTTGTTTTTGGCCTCTTGGCATTTGCTTTACTTGATCTTTAATTTGTTAGATTTGCAGCTTGGTGACATACACTTTCTCTAACTAACCAGCAGATGGCATCCATGAGTCACTTATTCCCCTCAAGTCAGTTCTCCACAACTTTGTGGTGTGTGGGGATCTGATTCTTTTGGGGTCCAATTGGTGCACTTAATTTGGGTGTGTTGTCTGTGCGTTTCTTGTTTTTTATCTAGTGTTTTCCATGGAGGTGTTTTTTTCTCTGTCTCACCTAGTCGCCATCTTAGGTTCCTCCTCCTGTGTTCCTTTTTATTAATGGAAAATAAGTAAGATTATTTCCATTCTTCTAACAAAATTATCTGCCCTGTCTCTAAATTTTGTCATAAACATTAAAGTTTTATTAGCTCACAATGTATTGACTTTACCATCTGATTTATAGAGCCATAAATTTCAAAAATCTTCAAAATACTAATGATGAAAGGTTGACTTACACAGAGCTTGAAATCCTGCCGAATAATTCTCCTGGGCATTGAGCGTTCTGAGCCAGGGCATAAGTGATTCCTAAACAAACATTCATGTCCTTTCAACATCTACTGTTTATTTGAAATGGAATATTAAAAGCAGCCTCTTTTCAATAAACTTACCTGAAAACAACTGGAGTAAGAGTATGATCATGAAAGTGGTCTTAAAGTATCTAAAGAAATCCTCAAAATAGTTAGCAGTTGATTATTCTGGTTGTCTTCAATTCTGTTCATATGTATTATTATATCAAGGATTATCATATCAATTACCTATGGCTGCATAATAGACCATCCCCAAAATAAGCAATTTAAGACAGTGATTTCATTAATACAGACATACATTGTTTGAGTTTGTGTTGATACCTGCAGAGTTCCTCATGGGGCTGTACTCCAGAGTGTGTCAGCAGGTAAGGTTCTGTTGATTGAGGCTGCATCCTCTTACATACCTGTGGCTTTTCTGGATAGATAATGTTTTAGGGCAGAATTTGCAGAGAAAACTGGTTTCTGTTGTACAAGCTTGTCCCTAAACCTAAATATAATCCTAACCCTATCCCTATCCATAACCCTAACCATAACTATAAACCTAACCATAACCCTGAGACCAGGATGGCAGAAAACATTTTTGGAGAGGCTTCAGTCTGGGCAGCCTGTGGCATTGGGAGCAGGGATGTGGTTGGACCATGTTGGGTGGGGGTGGGGGTGCTCTTTACAGTGCAGCCCACTGGTTGCTTGAGAAGCTGGGCTGGGGAAGGGCCCAGTTTCCCGAACCCTAAACCCATACGTATCCTGTCCCTAACCCTAACCCTAACCTTAACCCTAACCCTACCCCTATTGCTATCCATAACCCTAACCCTATCCCTATCCCTAATGCTAAGCCTAAGCCTAACCCTAACCCTAATTCTAAACCTAACCCAACTGTAACATTTTGATACTGGCTACCAATGATCTTGGGGTTCCTTGGCTTGTATTTCTGCCACACGTAACATGATGGTGTATTCCACTTCCTCTTCTGGATTCCATTGACTTCTGGTTTGGGATTTGGGCTTATCCCTGTGGCTTTTTTTTTAAACTCTGGATTCTAGTTTCTTTTGCCTTATGTCTGATTTCTTTCTGCTTATATAGGATTTCTGTAATCTATATTAAGGCCCAATCTCATTCAGTTAGGTCACAATTTCAGTAAAAGTAGCATCTTCAAGAGATCTTATTTACAATTGGTTCACACCTGCAGGAATGTGGATTAAGATTAAAAATTCATCAAATTGGGATATGTCAACCTCAACCTTCCATAGTAAAAATGTATAGAACATTCTATTTGGGAGCCATGCCTCTAACATGAAAATCTTGATGTTCCTGGATTTACTGTAGGTAAACCCATTGTTCCCTCCACACTGCTTCCCATAGCACTTCCAGAGGCCCTTGGATCACCAGTAGGGATAGGGTTATGGATAGGGATAGGGTTAGGGTTAGGGTTATGGATAGGGATTGGGTTAGGGTTTGGGATAGGGATAGGGATATGTTTATGGAAAGGTTACAGTTAGGGTTAAGGTATAGTTTATAGTTAGGATTGGCATTAGGGAAAGGGATAGGGATAGGGATAAAAATGGGGTTAGGGTTAGGGTTATGGATAGAATAAGTTTAGGGTTACAGTTAGGGCTAGGTTTGGGATAGGTATAGAGACAGGATTATGGATAGAAATAGGGACAGGGTTAGGGTTAGGGTTAGGATTAGGTTTTGGGATAGGGAGAGGGAGAGTGTTTTGGGTAGGATAGCGTTATGTTTAGGGTAAAGTTTCGGGTTTGGAATAGGGATAGGTTTAAGATTAGAGTTAGATTTAGGGTTAGGGTTAGGGATATGATAGGGATACACATAGAGTTTGTGTTAGAGTTAGGGTTAGGGTCAAGTTTAAGGTTAGGTTTAGGGAAACTGGTCCCTCGCCCAGCCAGCTTCACATGCAACCAAGGAACCTATGTGGAAAGATCCCCTCAACCCTCCACCCTGCATGGTCCAATCAGATCCCTGCTCCTAACCCAACAGGCTGCCCAGACTGAAGCCTCTCTCCGAAAGTGTCTTCTGCCATCCTGGTCCCTTATTTCTTGTTAGGTTTAGGGTTAAGGTAAGGGATAGGGCTAGGGTTAGGGATAGGGATAGGGATAGGTTTAGGGACAGGAATAGGGTCAGGATTCATGATAGGGCTATGTATAGGGATAGGAATAGGGATAGGGATAGGGTTAGGGTTAGTGTTTGGGTTAGGGTCAGGATTAGAGAAAGTGATAGGGTTAGGGTTAGAGTTAGGGATAGGAATAGGTTTAGGGTTAGGTATATGATAAGGATATGGATATGGTTAGGTTTAGGGTTAGGTATATGATAAGGATATGGATATGGCTAGGTTTAGGGTTAGGATTAGTGTTAGTGTTTCTGTTAGGTTTAGGGTGAATGGGCTCTTCCCAAGCCCAGCTTCACATGCCCACAGCTGGCCTCCCAGGAAAGAGCACCTCCTCCACACACCCCACATGGTCCAAGCAGATCCCAACCCCACAGGCTGCCCAGACTGCAGCCTCTCCAAAAGTGTCTCCTCCTTTGCTGGTCCCAGGGTTAGAGAATTTCAGGAGATAGTTATTGCCTTGCTGATGGAATAGTTTTGTACTTATTCTAGCTTCAAAACAGTGAGCCATAAAATTTACATCTCTAAGCCAACCCATTTTGTAGTTATTTGTCATAGCAGCCTGGAAAACTGAGGCAGTGCCAGGTAGACCTAAGAAAAATTCCTGTCATTGACTATAACATACATAATGGAAAGTGACCTATCATAAGCTCAATAAATTTTTAAAAATGGTGTTCTCTTAAGGAAAAATCCAGGATGGATATGTGATCAGTAATTTGGTGAGATTTTCGGACTAGAATAATTTGGTAAGATCATTTTGAAAATGAGGAGTGAAGAGGGGAAATTTGACATTATTTTAATTGAAATAGGGAATAAATTTGAGTTTTTCAATACATTGGCAAACTGACTTATGTCTAAATAGATACGCAGAATAATAACAATTATGTTCACTATAAGAGGCAGGAACATTATAAAATTGTCCTCAAAATAAATGAGTTAAGGAGGATTATGAAATAAATGGTGCTTGTACAAGAGGCCATTTATTGGAAGCAAAATGAAGTGAAATTCCTACCTTAACACCAATTACCAAATTAAAGTTGGAGGAAAATTCAAAATAGCACAAAATTTCTAGAAGAATATGTAGATTAACTATATGAGCATAAACCAAGATGAAAGAAATACAAGGAATTAAAACTGGAGCATAATTGATAAACTCATGCTCATTGAAACTGGAGATAAAAGCATATTAAAAATTACCAGGATTTTAAAAACTAAGCCATATATTTATCACATTTATAGATTGTTAAACATATTGGACATTAAAAGCATAATGATGTAGATACTTAAGCTTTATATAAGAATAAAAATGCTTAAGTTAAATGATCAAAGGATGTGAAGCAATGATTAAGATAGAAAAATACAAATAACACATAAACGTGTTAAAATATGCTCAAATTCACTAACAAAGAAAACAAAATGAAATCACCCAGGAAACCTAATTTCTCTATCTTTGGCTTATGAAATAAATTAGAAATACCCAGACACTGTGGGATGTGTTAAATTATTGAAACTGTAGAGTGCCAATGGAAAGTGTTTTATACACTCATGTTGAGTGAGATGACCCAGACACAAAAAGAAAAATATTCTATGATCTGGCTTCTATGAAATACATAGAGTAAGAAAATTTACAGAGATAGATAATGTAGTACCATATACCAGGGTTCAGGTGCAAAGGGAATAGACATTGCTTAAAGGATCCAGAGTTTCTGTTTGAGGTGGCAAAAAAAATTTAGGTAAATGATGTGGGTTAATGTAGCCCAATACAGTGAATGAAATTATTACTGGTGAATTGTACATTTGGCAGTGGTAAAATGTGAAATATTGGGTTATATTTGTTATAATAAATTTTTAAAAATTATATAAAATGAAAATTAATAAAAACAGCATAAAGTTATGATTTTTTATTTCCAGTTTAAATGAATAGAAATAAGAATAGATCTATTAACTAAATAAGTTGAGCACCATCCAAGGTATGGGTAAAATTAAATGAAACATTCCCTATAAGTTGATCATAACATGTGCATAAAAGATCTAAATATTTTTCTTATAATTAATAGACATCTTAAAAATGAGATACTATACAACATGTCCTAATTTGTGATACAAGCATTATATTCCTAAGTGTTTTGGAAAAGTGTAATCAAGCAAAAGAGTGTAGAATCCATGATTTTATCTCAAGAGAACACAGTTCTTCAGTTGGTTGAAAAGCTCTAGCTATTGAAACAGAAAACAACCAGAAGTTGAAATTAAGTGTGGCAAGTGGGAGCAGCATGTGGCTGAGAGAATGAACAAGAGTAAATAGGAAATTCCTGGAGACAATGGCAAGGACTGTATCCTCACCCACATTTAGTGCTTTGGAGATCCAATGAATCTAGTCAAGATAGGTTCCCCAGTCTTAGACCTTGAAGAAATTTTATTTCAAGTACTGGATATTATTTTAGGTAATTTTATCCACGGAAGGAAGAAGAGTTCAAAGAGGATGAATAATAATATAATAATATTATATACCTGTGTTCTCTTGAGATAAAATCATGGATTCTACACTCTTTTGCTTGATTACACTTTTCCAAAACACTTAGGAATATAATGCTTGTATCACAAATTAAGACATGTTCTCTTGAGAATAGACAATCAGCACGAGTTTTTTTCAGTTAACTAATTTCCCAAAGGGATAAGATGAATCCAAGGTTAGATTAAAAAGAGGCAAATGCACTTAAGGGGCAGCTATAAGGAAGCTCTAAATATGTCCTCTGTGGCTGTCTCAGCTCGTGCAACCTCAGCCTAGATGAGACATGGTTGTTTCTTCATGATGATACCTCTGGGACACAAATGCATGACTCCTTCCTGCTTTCTTATCTGTAGATAGAGCTTCAGTCTCCACTGCCAAACAGCCAGGGAGGAATTCAGTCTTCCACCTGGAGACCTTCTTCTCTAAGAAACTATCCAAGTGAGTTTGAGAGGTAAATAGATACTGAAGGAAGGGCAAAGGTTGAATGGAAGCTGAGAGCTGTTATCTGAGGTCATCTGATTCTTAAGCCTAGCACAGGGCCAAGAGATATCCTTGCTTGTTTTCCTGCTTGCTTAGTTAATTGTTGGATATTTATTATATTTTTAAAAAGGCAGATTTCATTGAATTCAGCAATGCAGGGGCTCAGTGTTAACAAGTAATAGGAATGGGAGCCAATTAGAATAAGTAAGGTGAGGGATAAAGTTCACCTAGAAAAGCAGAAGGATCTGTCCAAGGAGGTTTGCAGTCATGGTGAGTAAGGGAAACTGGGGTATAAACTGTGGAGATATATGCTGTGAAGTGAGGATACCTTTTTTAATTTTCAAGACAGGATATATTGGCATATTCTTGTGTATTGCTGGGAAAGTTCCAGTCCAAAGCAGGTAGATATTGCATTGAAACATCAGTATCTGAGACATACTTTTCACATTGGTTATTCACATGATACATGAAAAATTTTTAAGTGTTGGAAATGGGTACACTAAAACCTTGATATTCCTTTACTGGTGAGGTTAAATACATGTTGAAATTTTAGCTACTCACTTTCTCTTTTGCAAACTGTTTGCTTAAATTTTGGTTTTTATATACTTGGTTCTGAGTGTTTTTATTGTTGTTTATTAATAATATTCTTTCAAAAAGAGAACTGCAGGTTTTACACCAATTTCTTTGTTCTCAAATTAGTTCTTTGATGTCTGTATAGATGTAATCAAAGAGGAAGCTTTGAAAGGTAATAAAGTTTGTGTGGTTCAATCAGTTTTATATGTTGTGTCTCTCCCATTGCTTTGATGCCATGGTTTCCAAAATTTTCACCATTTCTCAGAATCAGAAATACAGTTAACATTAGCTTTGTAAAAAGTAATCATTACTTTTGTTTGCATAAATGTTTTTGCTTTTTTGTTAGTTTTCTTGGGCATCAAGGGGACACACCACAATCAGAATGCTACCACAACCCCAGGAGATTTCTTTCAGACCAGTCTCTGAGAGATGACCTGAGATTATATCTTATATTTTCCCTTTATTACATTTCATCATCCTCTCTCTCTGTTTATTGAGCAGATTTTTTTTTGTTAAACACAGGGAAGAAAATAACCATACCAAAATTAAACTTCCACTTTACATGTCCATGGGTGGTTTGCCAGATTCAATTTCGTGTTTCCATTTTTAATATTTTTGGTATAGGTAATATGATGTCATCTTGCATTGTAATCACTCAAGGACTGATCAGTTTGGGGTGATAAGTGGATAGTATTAACAGAGCCCCAAGAGGCCCAGGAGTGCTGTACCTGTGTGTGTGTGTATGTATGTGTGTTTCTTGGGGTGTGGCACTTCACAAAGTAGGGGCATCTGAGCTCATAAATTCCATAGTTGTATCATAAAATATAGTGCAAAGGCAAACATATATATGGAAATAAGAATGACTTCATTTAATTTCAAGAGATACATGCAATCAAATTAATAAAGTGCAAGTGATAAATCATTGTATAAAATGATGGTATGTGATTTCAAGTTTCAGGAGCAGTTTGGTACCCTTGTTCGTCAAACTTCTTGGACACCATTTCTCAACAGTATCCCTCGTATCATTCCTCTGCCCCACTGGCTTCCCTGTTGAACTTGGACATCCTCACACTGCCTTTCCCTAGGGCCTTTGCCATGTACATTCCCTTTGTAGAGCACATACATCCCTAGATATCCTAATTAGTTTCACCTTCTCTTACATAAGGTGTCTGTTCAAATATAATCTTGCATTATATTTTTGCCTGAACATGATGGGATAAATAAACATCATTATCAAACTCTCTCTTTATTTTAACCTATTTTCTTTTACTTGGAGCACTTGTAATAATATGTAAATGTTATGATTCTGTGTTTATTTTCTTATATTCTACTCCATGAACACTTGTAGATAATTTTTTTAACACTGTATACCCTTTGCTAGACTGTGGCTGGCAAAAAGTAACAAGTCAATATGCTTTCCTCCAGTTAATGACAGAATTTCTCTTACAACCAATAGAATGCATAGGAGTTTGGAGACTTATCTGAAAGTGGGAGAGCATCCCTAATCATAGATTGCTCAAAAGATCCCCTGAAAAGGAACCAGATTCATAATTAAAACCTAGGAATTGATAATTTCTCATTTGCAAAATCTAATGACTGATTGTTTGAAAACTAATATGTCCTTTATTTTTTTATAGTCACACCTACCTCATGGAAACAGGAAATGAAACAGGAAAAGAAATTCTAGAGTTTCTTCTTCTGGCATTTTCTGAGGAACCAGAATTGCAGCCCTTCCTCTTTGGTCTATTCCTATCCATGTACCTGGTCACTGTCTGTGGAAACCTGCTCATCATCCTGGCCACTATCACTGACTCCCACCTCCACACGCCCATGTATTTCTTCCTCTCCAACCTGTCCTTTGCTGACATTGGTTTTACCTCCACCACGGTCCCAAAGATGTGGGTGAATATTCAAAGACAGAGTAAAGTCATTTCTTATACTGGCTGCCTCACACAAATGTACTTTTTCTTGCACTTCACATTGCTGGAGGACCTCCTCCTGACTGTGATGGCCTATGACCGCTCTGTGGCCATCTGTCACCCCCTGCACTACACAATCACTGTGAATCCTCAGCTCTGTGTGCTGCTGGTTCTGGGGTCCTGGATTCTAAGTGTCCTGTATGCAGCTTTACAAAGCTCACTTGTTTTGCAGCTGTCCTTCTGTGGGACCTTGGAAATCCCCCAGTTTTTCTGTGAATATAATCAGATGGTCCAACTTGCCTGCTCTGACACCTTCCTCAATGACATAGTGATGTACTTTTTAGCTGGGCTGCTTGGTGGAGGGCCATTCATTGGCATCATTTTCTCCTATTCTAAGATCATTTCCTCCATGGGTGGAATCTCATCAGCTCTGGGGAAATATAAAGCATTTTCCACTTGTGCATCTCACCTTACGGTTGTCTCCTTATTTTACATTTCTCTTCTGGGTGTGTATATAAGTTCTTTTGCTTCACATAATGCACATGCAAGTGCCCCGGTCTCACTCATGTATGCTGTGTTGATACCCATGTTCAACCCTTTCATCTCCAGTTTAAGGAATAAAGATATACAGGGGGCTCTGAAAATATTCCTTAGTGGAAAGTCATAAATTTTATTGCTTTTTGAGTTAAAGAAGTAGTGTGATTCCAGGGTTCAAAGCCTCAGAGACAGACAGGAATTATTGTTATTTGAAATTTCTGGGATCAGAATGCATTTTAGAGTCAGATTTAATATTAAATATGTGAAAGCAAAACTTTAAATCTTGCAAGCTATTACTAAATAAAACATTTGAGATGATTTATATCTACAAATTAATTAAGAATACTTGGTTTCATTGTGCAAGGTACTTTATGCATATGGAGGCAGTGCTAGTTTATGTGTTCTGAAGGATTAATGGAAAATATATGATCCTTTCCATTCTTCTGAACAAAATATCTGCCCTTTCTCTAAACTTTGTCATAAACATTGAAGGTTTTGTTAGTTTACAGTCTTTGTGTTGACACTATCATGCAATTTTTATAGACCTTATGTTCAAAACTCTGTATAATCCTCATAATGAAAGGGTGACTTACTCGAGAACTTGAAATCCTGCCCAATGATTCTCCTGGGAATGGACTGTGTAGTCAGGGCACAAGTGATTCCTTAACAATCCTGGATGTCAATTAAAATCTACTGTTTACCCAGAATGGAATCCCAAAAGCAGTCTCTTTTTAATACACTTATCTGAAAACAACTGGAATAACAGTGTGCTCATGAATGCAGTCTTCAAATACCTGAAGGAAACCTCAAAATAAGCAGCAGCTGATTATTGGGCTTGTCCTCAATTTTTTCACATGGATTTTTATATCAATTCACTATGGCTGCATAACAGGTCATCACAAATAAATGGTTTAATAAAATGATTTTATTAATGTATCCATGTATGTTTTGGATTTGTTTTGATCTCTGCAGATCTCCTCATGGGGCTGTATTCTGCTCTGTTTCAACAGGTAAATATCTATGCTCATTCAGGCTTGACCCTTTTGCATACTTGTGGCTTTTGGATAGCAGCTGTTTTAGAGCAGCATTTACTGAGAAAACAGTTTTCTACTGCAAATGTCCCCTTATCTTCCAGGATGTAGCCTGTAGTTGTTGAAATGGCAGACTCAGGGTTCCATGAAAGAGGAGCTAAAAACCCCAAAGCTTCTTGAGCCATGTTGTTACTACCTCCATATTCTCATAGCTAAAATAATAAGACACTTGAGTCAAAATGGTTTAAGATCTCCACCTCCTGAGAGGAGTCTTGCAGAGACCCATTGAACAAAACATGGATTCCGAGAAAGGGTAGAAATTAGGGTCAGCTCTGCAAAATGTCTGCCAAAAGTACAAACTACAATTCAGTAAACTTTACTGGGACATTTCAAAACCTAGGACATCCAGTTTCATGCCCAGCCACTGAATGAATTTCTTGGTGAAGAAGGTGTGTGATAAAAAATGTATTTAATTAGAGCCATGGAAATTCTTCAGAATGTCATGATATCCTTGAATATAAATATTAAATCCTGCCCCCTAACCTCCAGCACAGCATTCCCTGTCTGTAAAGAAATGACTCTTTTTTTCTTTCCAGATATGCCAAGGAGTACATGTCTCAGTCATTGATTTACACAACAGGAGAATTCATGCTTCACTTATGCAGTATTGATGATCTAAGGGGATCATCTGGGAAGTGATGTGGAAGGTAAGATGGGTTTATCTACAGTAAATCCAAGAACATTGAGATTGGCATATGATGGGCAAGGCTCCCAAATAGAACGTTCTTCACATTTTACTATGGAAGTTTGAGTTTGATTGAGTTATGGACCCCAATTTAGAAAAATTTTTAATCTTAATCCACATTCCTGTGGGTGTGAACCCATTCTTAAATGGGTCTATTGAAGAAACTATTTTAGTGAAGTTGTGACCTAACTGAATGAGACTGGGTCTTAATGTAGATACTAGAATTCTATATAAGCAGAATAAATTAAGACATAGTAAAAGAAACTAGAATCCAGAGTATGAAAAAGCCACAGGGTGAGCCCAAAGCACAAAGCCAGAGGACAATGGAACCAAGAACAGAAAATGGCAGATACCATCATGTCATGCAAGGCTGGTGTACAAATCAATGAACCTCCAGATTGCTGGTAGCCAGTACCAGAATATTACAGTCTCTGGGGGAGATATTATTGCCTTTCTGATGCCATGATTTTGTACTGCTAACTTCAAAACTGGGAACAATAAAATTTTTTGTTTCTTATCCAACCCATTTTGTGTTTATTTGTCATAGCAGCCTGCAAACTTAGACAGTGCCAGGTAGAATAAAAATTCTTTCATTGAGCATTAAAACATAAGTGAAACAGTGCCCTATAATATGCTCAGTGAATTTTCAGAAATGAAATAGTCACTGTAACCAGAAGCCAGAAAAAAAATGCAGATCATGATCAGGCCCCAAATGGAATTTTGTTTCTAGTTACTTCCCTAACCACAGAGTAAACACTTTATAGTATGCACATAGCAGAGATTATTTCTGCCCTCTTTGTACTTTACATGAATGCAATCCTATAATGTATATTCTTATGTGTACAAATTTTTCTTCATCTATTTGTGAGTCTTGTCTTTTATTTTCTATTTTATATTACAACACACATGTTTTCCAAATAATTTATACAACAGACTTCAGAGTACATTTCATTGGCTAAAAATATCACAAATGAATGTTAGACAGACTAGTGGCCTTCCAACTATACCTATGTACTAAACCCTAGAACATTAAATATGTATTGTTTCATGACAATGAGGAACTAAGCAATAACATTAATTTTTCTAATCACATGACTTTCCATAGGGGATTCAATTGGATCTATAGGCTGATTCCTCAGAAAATTAAGTATAGAATGATTAAATGACTCAGCAATCCTACTTCTAAGTATATGCCCATGGAATTGAAGGCAGGGACTTGAAGAGATATTTCCACACAGTTGTTCATAGTCACATTATTCACAACTTCCAAAAGAGGGAAGGCACCCAACTGTTCATCAACCTAATGAACAGATAAACAAAATATGGTATATATGTATATATGTGTATATATATATATATATATATATATATATGAATATGATGAATATTATTGAGCCATATAAACGAAAGAAGTTCTGAAAATGGCTGATGACTTAGATGAACCTTGAGGACATAATGAGAGGGAAATAAGTCAGACATAAAAAGGTAAATATTGTTTGAACATACTGATATGAAACAATTTAAATAAACAAAATCATAAAGTCAGAATCTGATATAGAGTTTTCTGGAGGATGATGTGGGGCTAGAGATTTAAAGCTAAAATGCATGAGCTTCTTTGGGGTGAATGGAAATTTTGGTATTAGATGATGGTGATGGTAGCAGAACACTGTTAAAGTAATTGACAGCACTGGAATATATCTGAATATGCTTAGAATGGGAAATGTTAGCTTGTATGTATGGTACAAAAATATAACTTAAAAATTCATAGAACTGCAAAAAATAAACAGTGAAACCTAAGTTGAATCAGAGACTTCAATGAAGATTACAATTAAAAATGCACTTTCATGTACTGTAACAAATGTAATACATTGATGACAAGTGTTAATAATAAGATGGTATATGGGAATCCTATGTTTTATGGATGATTATTTGATAAACCCAAAGCTTCTCTAATGAATAAAAAATAATAAATTAATAAAAGAAGAAAAGAAATATCAGTAGACTTTATGGGTTTTAAGGAATTCTAAGACACTATTTATGTTAGTGCAATTTTAAAATTAAGAAATGTTTAGAATTTTAGGAAATTCATTGCATTCTGCCATGTTGGGAAAATTCACATAGCTTAGTATGCTGAAAGCCCTTTAGTATTTTATAATACCAAACAACAAAAATCAATTAGAAAATGGCTTCATTTTGAAACAAAACAGATTGAAGGTGAGTACTTCACAAGACTATATCTCCATGCATTGCCATTTAGCCCCAAGGGTAGCAGAATCACCACTGGTTGAAATCCACTGGATGAGAGACTGAGAACTGGAAACATCTTTAGAGTTCCCAACAATATCCCAGCCATTATTTCAGTCATAAGTTTTCTCAGTTAATTAAAATTTTGAGCTCCAGCCATTTCTGCAACTGTAGAATTGGGTCCATAATAGTACTGGTCTTACAGAATGATTTTTGTAAGAATTTAATAAGAAAAGTCCTATAAATATGCAAGGCTCAGGTAATGTTGCATACATGGGTCAACTGTATCTCATAATTAGCTAATATTTTTGGTAAAGGATCAATGTTACCTCCTACATTTCATTACAGGCAGTATATTTATAATTGATTGTAAAAATTGTAATTTTGGCCATGAGGTGTGCGCTGCTTATGGTTTCATCTCTAAGGAGCCAAGTTCTCCACTTTGTTGAAAATGGTCAAAGCAATGTTCAAATAGAATGATAGGAGCCATATATTTGTGCTAAATCATGGCTTGGAGATCCAAGGGAATAGTAAGGATGGATTCATAATTGTGGATATGGGGAAAATTTAATTCATAATATGGGAAAGCTGCTAGAAGGTTAGAGCTATGCAAGGAAAGAGAATCCATGGGGAAAAGAAGTGATAAAGCTAGATTCACCTGGTGAATCCTGGTCTCTTTGGCATAGAGAGTGACAAAGAAACATTTCCATTGCCTCCTGACCAGTGTCCCAAAAGGAAATGATGGCTCAGGGGTAAAGCAACAAGGGATGTGCTAATAATGGGCAGTGGGAAATGTGGGAATGATCAGGTAAAGGAAAGCTGTAAATAATCCCTGTGTTTCTTTCCCTCATCCTATGCAAAGGGACATGGTTTTAACTTTGGGGTCCTATGGCTGTCTGGCTGATACCTTACTCCTTCCTACTGTCTGATCTGGGGACAGGGAATCAGTCTCCCTTACCAAACCATGCAGGAAAAATTTTGGACTTTCACAGGAGACCTTCCTCTCGGTAATACCACAGAGTTCAACTGGAGACCCCAGTAGAGGCTGCAAGAAGGTGTCAGGGAAAACGGATGCCAAGTATTTTTATCTGATGCCATCTGAGGTCAGTGCAAAACAGCCCAGAGCCCAGAGTTCACCAAACTGTTTTGCTTCCTCATGTAAATAAATTAATGTACTTATTTACCATGTACTTAAAGAGTTTTGTATGTAATTCACAGATACCCAGAAACCTCTGTGAAACATACAGGTGAACAACCAAGTGTAGTCTCTGCTACCTTGGATTTCAGAATACACTGGGAAATTCAGAGTCCAGTGAAATAAGTGCATATGATGTAATATTCTCAGGGATACATTACAGGAGGGAAGATACATCAGTGTTGTAGAGAAACCTGGCATGTGCAGATTTTTATAGGGAAATGTCTTGGGATTCCTTTTCATATTTATGAGGTACATAACCACAACTCAGTGTCAGCACTGGATTGTCAAACAACAGATCAAAACACAAAATGTAGAAATTAATTCATTCAATGAAAGAAGGAAATTATAGTGTGTCCACTAAACTAGCAGCACCTGTTTATGTGAAAATGAGTCATATTCTTTATCTCTTTCTTACTAGTTACATCAGCTGCATAGAACAAGAAAACAACTCACTATTTTCTGAATTCCTTTGTGGTTTTCAGAGTCATCAGAATACATTTCCTCTTGGCATGTTCCTTTCTAGTACTTATGCACTATCTTTGGAAACCTGCTCATCTTCCTGGCCACTACCATTGACTCCCACCTCCACATACCCATGTACACCTTCCTTTCCAACCTGTCCTTTACAGGCATGTGTTTTACCTCCCCCACAACTCCAAAGATGCTGGTGAATCTTCAGACACAGAACAAAGTCATTTACTATGCATGTTGCCTCACCCAGGTATTCTTTGGCTTAGAACTTCCTCTTGACTGTGATGGCCTATGACCACTTCCTGGCCATCAGTAACCCCCTGCACTACATAGTCAAGATGAAACCCCAGCTCTGTGCCCTGCTTGTTCTGGGGTCCTGGATCATAAGTATTCTCAATTCCTTTTTACAAAATTCAGTAGTCCTGCAGCTGTTCTTTTGTACACACTTGGAAATCTCCCACTTTTTCTGTGAACTTAATCATCTCACCTGTTCTGACACTTTCATCAATTGCCTATGATGTATTTTGCAGCTGGGCTACTGTGCATGCTTCCCCCAACAGGTATCCTTTTCTTTTCCTATAAGTTTGTTTCCTCCATATGTGCAATATCATCAGCTCAGGAAAGTATAAAGCATTTTCCACCTGTGTTTCTCACTTAACAGTGGTCTTCTTATTTTATTGTTCATGTCTAGGGATGTACTTTAATTTTGCTGGTACACAGAAAATATAATCAAGAGCATTGGCTTCAGTATTGTACACCATGTTCACACGTATGCTGAACACCTTTATCTGTAGTCTGAGAAATAAAGTTATAGAAAGGGCTCTGAAAATTTCTTAGATAGGGTATCTTAAAAGCATCATTCATGCTGGGACTGAAGAATTGCCTGATTTCAGGGTTCAAAAACAGATCCAGAAATCTGAGTCTTTTATCAAAACATGGAAGTAGGAAGTGTCTGTATTTATTTCATAGTTTCATCAATGTGTTCCATTTTAAGCAACTTACGTTATTTACTTTTTATTCCTCTTACATAATCAACATGTTTCCCCTTGCCTACTTCAGCACTTTTAAAATATTATTGTGAAGTTGGTCTGAGAAACGATTTGGAAATTCCAACATATGACAAGAAGAATGGATTTCTTCAGGAATAATTTTTCCTCAGTTGATATTTATTAATAAAAGTGTATTTTTCCATTTGTTTTACTAAGATCTGTGGTGGGTTGTCCTGGTCCTTATGGAAGAATGTAAACATATCACCTAAGACTATTTATAAAATTATGATGTAATGGAAGGTCTGACAGTGTAGCTCTTCACTTTTGTTTCTGTCATCCCTTTCTATATGTATAGTTTAAAGTATCTTACTATTATTGTCAACTTTCACATATTTGTGTTTCTTAGACTTGGCCATGTGGTATTATTCTCCTTATTAGGAGAATATTGTTATTCTTCTCACTGTCAACCATTCTTATTGTTGATATTCTCATGCGCAATGTACTGAAGCAAAAATTGTTTACCAAAAATCATCTATGAAGTGGAGTCTGCTAGAGGACACAGTATATATTTTATATGATATGACCATGGCATGATAGATGTTCTTAAACATAGAGGAAGAAAAATTTCAATCATGACTTGTTTACCTATAGACCAATTTCTATTTGATTATATAGTTGTACTCATGAGGTATGAAATCTTGGTGCCAATGTAAATGGTTATGTTCTCATCATGGTGTGGGAATATTTGTGTATTTTATGTTATTTTATTGGATTATATTCTGTTTCTGCTTGAGAAGTTCCAGTGATGCCAGAAAATGTGACTTCTCCTATTCCTCTAAAAAATGTCATTTTTCTAAATATTTTGAAGACACTAAAAGGCAGATGAAAGAACAAACTATGTATTTTCTCTATCATCCCTTTAACTCACTTATCATCAAATTTGTCTTCAATCCCCATGATCAAAAGTGGTCTGATGCAAGAGTTTGATTCCTGCCCATAAAATATCTTTGGTAATTGCAAGTTCTGATCCAGGGTCACCAATTATTCTTACACAAAGATGTGTGTTCTTGAAAACTCTCTGAGTTATGTAGAAGGGAGCCTTATTTGTGGTCACTTTTAAGTACAGTTTTCTGAAGAAAACTTTAATAACCAGTGACCATCAGTGCTATTTTCAAATTTCTGAAGGAATGCAAATGATCAGAATAAGCAGGTTATCTGAATACCCTACTATCTGGCTAATCTGTGGCAGTTAGCTATTGGTGCATAACAAGTTGTCACAAAAGTACATGGCTTAAGATATTGGTTTAATTTTGCCTGGCAATCTGTGGTATGGTGATCTTTTGTTCTCATCTGAGTCCTCAAGGGTCTGTCATCAGATTTGAGTTGCAGGGGATGCTTTGATATTTTTGGTTAAGTTTTCTCACTATTTGTGGTAAGATTGGCTGTAGGCTGGGCTATGGTAGTCTTTTCTGGGTCAACTCCTCTCATCCTCCAGCAGACTAGCTTGGATGTGGTAACATGGCTGTGGTAGGATTCCAAGAGAGGGCAGCAGAACCACACTAAGTCCTCTTGAAGCTCGCTGCCAATATTGTCATACCCTTTCTCAAAGCAAATGAAACTTCATAATCCCTACCCTGATGCAAAAGTGGAGAGATGCCACCTATGCATGGTAATATTGCAAAAGATATGGATGTACAGGCAGGTGGAGGAATGGCACCATCCCTGCAGCCTACTAGCACTATAAATTCCAATACAGTTATATTTTAATGTGACATTTCAAAGACTAAGCAATCCTTGAAATATGACATTTTGCAAATCTACCCTCAGCAACTGACTGAATTTTTTTGGAGAAAGTAATAGAGAAAGTATATTTTAATGAAAAGCTATGGAAATATTTCTCTAGGATGTCAAAGTTCTTCTAGATGTAAATATGACTTATTTGCCCTTCATCTCCAGCTCATCTTTCCTAGAAAAAACAAATATCATTTTTCATTCTAGATATCATAGTGAGTCCAATTATCTCTTTTATGTCTCATTGATTACTGGAGCTAGAGACTTCTTAATTCACTGGTGCCATCTTGATATCCTCATGTCTATATTAGCTTCCCTTAGATTGACCTGCTCTTTAATATATTCATTAATATTTCCATCTTGGTACCAGCAGTAAGGTGTGTTGGATCCTTCTGGGCAGTATGTGACTTTTCAAATGCAAATGGACAATGGTAATTAGTAATTGGAAAGGAAATGAAGTTTAGAGTTATTCAGTCCATTTTATTTGCAGGGCTTGGTCTCCTAAATGTGAGAATTAAGCAGAGATGGGGTCTTTCCACCCTACAAGGTTATGAGCAGAGATGGCCTGAAGTGATATTGTCGTGCTTCTGCCAGCTTTCCTTTCAGTTGAACAAAGCTTTCATGGCCATTATTTACTGATTTATGCAGAAAATATCCTATTTTTTCCTTAATATTCCCCTCTTTCATGTTATTGCTTTTTCCTTATTTTAGTAGCTCTTCTATGAAGATTTTATAATTTATCAAGGAGTTTCTTCATGTGTAGCAGTCATCAAAATCACTACATAAACTAAATTGGAGTATTACCATAAACTATGTGTGGGACATAAAAATTTTTGATTCCAATAAAGCTCTTTTAAAGTTGGTACACGTTAGAAACTCCTAAAATATACCAAGAATCATGAACATAGTTAGGGACAATATTCAGCTCCAAATAAAAGAAGGTGAAAAAAATGACTTACTAATTAAGGCTTTATTAATCTGTATACCAACTGGTCCAGGCTAAGGTGTCCCAGACTAGTACAACAGCTTAATCAAATTGTTAGGGACTCTGTATTTATTAACTTTCCTCATCATGTGGTTTTCATTCTCATGGTAACAGAATAGATGCTGCACCCCCAGGCACTGAATCAATATCCCATACAGGAATACTTGATGAAAAGGGCCTGGTACAATGGTCTGCAAAATGGATCTTTGTGAAAGATCCTTTATTGAAAATGGAAAAAATGGCACATCATAGATTCAATGAATTCTCACAGACTGAATACATTCCACAAAACTGGAACCCAGTCCTAGAAAATGAATATCACCAGCTTCCAGAAGCCCCCCTTATGGCCAAATATTATCCCATATACCTTAACCAGGGACATCAGCATATGCAATTCTAATGGGACAGGTTACTATTTGTTTTCTCTTTTATTTCAATTCTATCTATCCACAAATTTCCTATTTTCATCATTCTAATGTATATACTTCAGTGTTATATTTACAATTTGAGTTTATATAAAAGTAACCATAAATGTATATCCTTTATTGTCTATTTTCCTCAAAATTATGTTGTGACGCTGTCTTTTTAAATTGGGGATATACATAGTTTCTATGAAGCTCCACATGACCTTGACTTATATTTTTGGACTAAAGTTGGAAAATCTGGATCAGTTGAACTACATAAATTCAGGGAGTACAGAAATAGTGATGGGTTTCAATTACTGAATAGAGAGGAAGCCAAGACACATAAAACTTTTCAGTCATGTTGACAAGAAAGTCACAAGAAGTAACTGGGTACAGAACTGGGGTTTCCAGGTGAACTTGTAATGCAGGTTGTGACAGAGAGCTATGAAATGCCATAAGCCTTCACAGTATGTGGTAAATTGCTCAAGAGTGGAAAAATGGTGAAAAAGTACATCTGGCTTTCACAGCTATCATAGGTAATTCTGGGTATCCCACAGCAACTTAGGGTCAGTAGTAAAGGTGAAATGAATATAACAAAAGGACAAGTAGGAGAAGAAGTATGTATGCCTGTGGAGATGAATTCTGAGAGGATGGCTAGGATGATGAGCATTTTCCCCATGAAGGTGAACAGATACATGGACATGAACAGCCCAAAGAGAATGGAATGCTTCTCAGAAAGTCCCAAGGGAAAATTATTTGAAATCCAGTTAGTTCCTTGATCCTTTGTAAAGGAAGTGTCTGCCAAGAATGATGTAGAAGCAACACTGAATTTAAGACCAACATCCAATATTGATCCATCTTTTACCATGTATCATAATTTTTTCCTATTCACATCTTTGTAGTGTACCATTGTATGGATACAGCCCATTTCATTAGTCCAGTATCTGTGGTTGGACCCTTGAGTTGTTTCTACCTCTATATTTAAGCACATTTATTGAAACATAAAGTAGATTGGGTTACAGTGGCTGAGGAGACGGATAATAGGGAGTTATGGCTAAATAAGTAGGAGAATCTGCATTGGGTGATGAAAATTTTTAATAATGGATGGTGATGTTTGTAATAAAACATTGGAAAATAAATGACTTCACTGAATTGTACACCTAGAAATGTTTAAAATATTAAATGTTTAAAATATATACAAATTTGTACATATATTTGTCACTACCATAAAATAATGAACTAATTAATAAAATAAAAAAACTAACAAGCGTATCAGAAAGGTTTCTATTAAACTAAATATATTGTTGACACAATTGTATATTTGGCAGCATCCCTCATCTCTACACAATGGATGCTATTATTACTCCTCTCTCACTTGTTGATGAAGAATAAATATCTCCAGGCATTGCAATATAACAGAAGGTGGCCAGAATCTCCAATGGTTGAGAACTGGAAACATATTTACAGGAATCCAATGTCCCTGCCCTTCCTCATTTTATAAACTTAGGCAGCTGCTTAAATATGTGTACCCCATCATT
The DNA here is from genome assembly GCF_015220235.1 of Choloepus didactylus. Taxonomy (NCBI): domain Eukaryota; kingdom Metazoa; phylum Chordata; class Mammalia; order Pilosa; family Megalonychidae; genus Choloepus; species Choloepus didactylus. Next base: position 8,081,156 of record NW_023637606.1, read on the forward strand.
CTACAAATGTAGAATTGGGTCCATCATGGTACTGCTTCTATAGAACTGATTTTTGTAATAATTCAATAATAATCCCTGAAAAGGTGCGAAGCTCAAATAATGTTGCTTAAATAGATCAAAATATATCTCTTTTCATTAACAAAACATTTATAAATGAAGGAATACCTGGATCTTCTGAACGTGCATTACAGGTACGACATTACAAATAGATTGAAAAATGCATCATTAAGCCAAGTGGTGTACTAGTTATGGCTTCATATTCTAGGAGCATATTTTTGAAAAGAAAAGTGTATAGCAACCTTCTAGATAGAACAAAAGATGCTGTACCCTCACACTGAGCAAGTACTTTGGTTTCCAAGGGACTAGCGAAGATGGCTTTGACAACATTAGTTATGGTGGAAACTTTTAGTCAAAGGATGGGAAAGGTGCTAGACAGTGAGACCATTGTAAGGCAGCAGAATCCAGGAGGAGGAACATTAAAAGCTGGATTCACCTGATGCAAACAGAAATAGCAGGAACTATTTCTATATCCTACTTACCATTGTCCCAAAGGGAAAAGATGGTTAGTGGTGAAATAACAATCTGTACTAATGAGGGCAGATGGAAATTTGCAAAAGATAAGCTAGGAGAGGAACAAGATGGTGGCATAAAGAGGAGTGGAATTTAGGTAGTCCCCTGGAACAACTAATGAACCACCCAGAACAACCAGTAAATAATTTGGAATAACTGCTGGGGGACAATGGTGACTGCCCACACATCCTACACCAGCCTAGATTGGGAGGAATGCCTGAGATTGTAGCATAGAATTTGTAAGGAAAAACTGTGGAACCAGTTTTTACTTACCTCCCTCATGGCAGGCTGTGCTGCAAAACCTCACTGTGTTACAGAGTGACATGGCATTCACCAAGCAAGTGACTATAGCTCAGCTGAGCTCCAACTGGTGTTTCAAATAACAAAAGTGGATGGTTGAACACAAACTACAAACTCCTAACAAGCAGACAGAGGCTTTTAGTAATGATGACTTTAGATTACCAGAAGACTCATCTGGCTTGGGTGGTGAAGCTCAGATCAGTTGTTACCTCTGGCTGATGAGTGAATCTGTGGGTGCATGGACTGGCTCTGAAAAGGGGTTTCCTGTCCCTTTTTCTCTCTCTCAACCTGGGGTCTCAGAAGAGTGAGCTCAGTATTTTCAGTTCATAGTGCTCTGGCCCAGATGGGTGAAGATAACAGAGTCAGAGAGACAATTTAAATGCAGAAGGTAACCCCTATGGGGTGTATCTTCCCTAAGAATAAGGAGGTGGGGCCCAACTTTCCATTCAGAAGCAGACCCCAAAGCCTGTGGGGAGAAAGCCAAAACAGAATCTAAAGAGGCCACACCTCCTTACACCAGTCAGGAGGGACAGACTGACAGGCACCACCTGCTGGACAGGTTAGGACAAGCACAGCAACTTGAAACCTAGCAGGAAAGTCTATCATTACTCTAAAATACACACTGAATATAACCCCATTGTGAGACCTGAATCCATTCTGGTCTAGAAAAACTTGACTGGAGTAAACAAGGAAACAAGATGCCTAGACAACAGAAAACTACAATCTATATTGGGAAAAATGGAGATATGATCCAGTCAAAGGAACAAACTTACACCTCAATAAAGATACAGTTGAGATATTTTTTTTCACTTTAATGAAGCAATCTATTAAAGATTTTCAAAGAAATATGCTAAATCAAATCAAAAACCAAATCAATGAATTCAAGGAAAATGTAACAAAAGAGATGAAGGCTATAAAGAACCCACTGGGCAAACATAAGGTAGAAATTGAAAGTTTGAGAAAAAAAATGGCAGAATCTATGGAAATGAAAGGCACAACACAACAGATAAAAAACACAATGGAGACATACAAAAGCAGATCTCAAGAGGCAGAAGAAAACACCCAAACTGGGGAACAAGACACCTGAAATCCTACAGACAAAAGAAAAGATAGGGAAAAGAATGGAAAAGAATAAGCAATGTCTCAGGGAATGGAATGGCAACATGAAATGCATGAATATATATGTCATGGGTGTCCCAGAGGAGAAGAGGAAGGAAAAGGGGCTGAAGCAATAATAGAGGAATAATCAATGAAAATTTCCCATCTCTTATGAAAGACATAAAATTACAGATCCAAGAAGCACACCATACCCAAACAGAATGGATATGAATAAGCATATGCCAAGACACTTAATATTCAGATTATCAAATGTCAAAGACAAAGAGAGAATCCTGAAAACAGCAAGAGAAAAGTGACCCATCACATACAAAGGAAGCATGATAAGACTATGTGCATATTTCTCAGTAGAAACCATGGAGGCAATCAGGAAGTGTGTAATATATTTAAGGTACTGAAAGAGAAAAACCACCAACCAAAAGTCCTATATCTGGAAAAACTGTCCTTCAAATATGAGGGAGAGTTTAAAATATTCTCTGACAAACAGACAATGAGAAAGTTTGTGAACAAGGTACCTGTGCTACAGGAAATACTATAGGGAGAACTACAGACAGATAGTTTGTAACACATTGTGGGTGATGGTAGCACAGCAATGTAAGTGCACTGAACAAAGATGATTGTGAGTATGGTTGAAAGAGGAAGGTTAGGAGCATGTGGGACACCAGGAGGAAAGAGGAAAGATAAAGACTGGGACTGTATAACTCAGTGAAAGCTAGAGTACTCAACAATTGTGATAAAATGTACAAATATGTTTTTACATGACTGAGAACAAAAGAATTTCATCCTTGCAAGGTGTTAAAATATGGTGGTATTGGGGAAAATACAATCAAAGCAAACTAGAGACTATATTTAGAAACATTGTATTATGCTTCCTTTAATGTAACAAAGGAAATATATCAAACCTAATTACATTTAATTTGGGGCATAATGGGGGGATATGGAGCTCTTGGAATTGATGATGTCTGACTCTTATTCTATTTTAAGTTAACTCTCTTTCCTTTTGTTGCTTTTTGCTGTTGTGTTTTTTTTATTTCTTTCCTTCTCTTTTTCTTTTGTCTCTCTACCTTCTTTGACTCTTCCTCCTTTGTGGAAGAAATGGATATGTCCTTATATAGATAGTTGTGATGGTGGTGAATACATACATATATGTCTATATAGGAAATCATCGATTGATTACTATGGGGAAATTATGGTGGGTGAACAAAATTGTAAAAAAACAGATTGATGAAGAAACATTGATGGCACTACATTGAGTGAAATAAGTCAGATACATAAGGACAAATATTGCATGGTCTCACTAATATGAACTAATTATAATATGTGAACTCATAGACATGAAATATAAGTTACCAGGATATAGAATGAGGTTAAAGAATGGGAATGGTTGTTTATTATGAGCAGAATGTTCAACTAGGTTGAACTTAAGTGTTTGGAAAAGGACAGAGACGATGGTAGCACATTACTGTGAGAATAACTAGCAGTGATGAATGGTATGTGAATGTGTTGGAAAAGGGGAAGCTTAGAGTAACGTATGTCACCAGAAGGAAAGTTGGAGTTAAAAGATGGGAATGTATAAAACAGTGAATCTTGTGGTGGACAATCTCCATGATTAACTGTACAAATATTAGAAATCTCTTTCATGCACTAGAACAAATGTGTGACACTATAACTAGAAATTTAATAATAGAGGAGTGTATAAGGAAAAATATATCTATTGCAACTATATGCTACAGTTAGTAGTATTTTCACATTCTTTCATCAATAGTAACAAACATACTATACCAATACTATGAGTCAACAATGGAGGGGGGCTGGTTAGGGGTATGAGAGGATTTGGGTTTTCTTTTTTTTCTTTATTTCTTTTCTGGAGTAATGAAAATGTTCTAAAAATTGAAAAAAATTTTGGTGATGGATGCACAGCTGTGTGATGGTACCATGGACATTTGATTGTGCATTTTTGGTCTTTGGATAATTGTATGGTATGTGAACATTCTCAATCAAATTAAATTAAGAAAAGAGAAGCTAAAGAGAAGCTGTAAATGTCTTGTCTGCTGCTCTCCATAACCCTGTGCAATCTTGGTTAGGATGGGACTTGAGTGTTTCTTTGGAGTCTCAAATCTAGCTGGGGGACAATAACTGACTCATTCCTACTGCCTTCCAGGTGGAAGAAACTTCAATTTCCATTACCAAGCCCTAAGGATAGAATTCAGACTTTCACAGTGACACCTTCCTCTCAGAGGTAAAATTCAGGTGAGTTGGAGGGTAAGGTAGAGGTTGCAGGGAATTGTCAGGGAGAATGGATGCCAATAATTTTTTTCTGAGGTCATATGGGGTCTATGCAGCACATCCCAGAGAGAAGAGTTCACCCAGCTTTTTTGCTTGTTTGACTAATAAATGAATGTGTTTATTTACAGCATACTTAAACTTTGTTTCTATGTAAATGCACAGATATTCAGAAACCTCAGTGATAACACACAGGTGAATAAGGCCAGTGTGGTCTCTGCTCATTTGAATCTTACACTGTCTGGAAAAGTCAGTGTTTAATTTAATAACTGAATGTGACATAACACTCTCAGGGATACCTCCTCTATATAAAGACACAACAGAGAAATAGTTAAAGGTTGCCTAATCCTGTTTTTATACAGAATGGTCTGAAAATTTCTTTGCATATTGAATGAAGTACAGAACTAGGATTGGGAAGTCCCCATTGCATTTTCAAAAATTAATCACATCCCAAACCCCAAGAACAATGAAAAAGAGAATATATTGAAAGTAAACTGGAAAAAGGATCCAGTTCATCCACTATCAGACCATATAAAAATCAGTGTGCTCAAATCTTTGTGGGACAGTCACAGGAATAAGAGATCAGGGTGAGATGTAGCGACCATGACAATTCAGGTGCAGCGAGAACATCTGCCCTGTGTGTGGCCTGTGGGTCTGAAGTAACCTCAGTGCCCGTGCTTGCTGCCTGTTTTCTCTCCAACCTCACTATGATCTGGGCTTTGTTCAAGGATCTTTTCACCATGAACAAGGACTGACATGCCTTTTGAACACTTCTTGCCTTTGGTGAAGTAGTTTCCAAAACTTTTCGTCCATTTACAAGAGTAAGAAAGACTTTTATTACATCGTGATCCACAATGTGCTTTTGTGCATACACAACACACACAATACACAGCATTTGAATACATACACAGAACATACACATACACACTGAGATTCACACACCTCAATGTAGACACACACACACCTACAACAACACACACAAATAATTCTGTGAAGTGATTTTGTACGTACCTGTACTATGTGTGTTGCTCTTTGATATTTTCTATGGTTCTCTATCATAATATTCTAATTCATTAGAAAAATATATCATTTTTAACTTTTATCAGCAACTGTGATGGTTAGGTTCATGTATGAACATGACCAGGTGATGGTGCCCAGTTGTCTGATCAAATAAGCCCTGGCCTAACCATTATTGCCAGGACATTTGTGACTGGTTAATAAATCAGAAAGCTGGTTTATTAAATCATCAGTCAATTTATGGCATCTGTGGCTAATTACATCAGTGAAGGGAGTGTCTTCCACAATGAGAGAATCCAATCAGCTGAAATTAATCCAATCAGTTGAAGACTTTTAAGGGAGAAGAGAGAGAGAAACTTCACTTCTTTTTCAGCTAGTCAGTGTCTCCTGGGGAATTCATCAAAGACCTTCATCAGAGTTGCAAGCTTGCTGCCTGTCTTTTGAATTTGGACTTGTGCATCCCCACAGTTGCCTGGGACACTTATAAATCCTCATATTTACATATTTCTCCTGTTGATTATATTTCCCTAGAGAACCCTGACTAATAGAGCAACTGTCTCAGAACATGAAATTCATGGTTCTAGCAATTTCTCTAAACCATTTTTAACAATTTCCTGCTTCTTCTGTTTCTCTCATCCATGAAAGTTCCCATGAAACCATACCATATTCTTTTCTTCATTCACACTATATATATTTATTCATAATCCATTTAAACTCAGCCACCAATTGAGCTAGGTACATTTTTAAATCCCTCAAGGCATTCAGAGTTTATTAGGGTAAAAGACACAAAAGTCAATAAGGGTTAAGCAAACAGGAGGCGGGGCAAGATGGCGGAGTGGTGAGGAGCAGAATTTCGTCTCTCCCGTAGAGCAGCCGGCAATTACCCAAGAACTATATGAAACAGTGTTTTCGGGGTCTCCAGTAACCAGTCACACATTGGACACAAGTTTGGAATTGGAGGAAAAGCTGAGATCGCAGCGAACACTGTAAGTTCCCCGGACCAGGGGTCTGGCGCCCCTCCCCACCCAGACCTCACAGACTGTCTTGCTGCTGGCTCCCTGAAAGGGGGGGAAAAAAAAAAAACCCAAAAAACAGCAATCTGCTGAGGGCAAGAAGGGAGGCTCAACCCAGCCTCAACTGCAGAATTAATTAACAAATTAATTGACTAACTTTGGGAGCTGGGGTGCTAAAGAAGGGCTGGGATCCAAGAAGTGGGGGCACGTAAAAGCGGGCACCCATTCCCAGACTCCAAAAAAGCCATTTTTTTTTCCCTTACATTTTGTCCCTTCTGGCTTCTCGCTGATCCCTTATCTTTTTGCATTTCAATAGCCCCCCTCAGGGGTGAAACTGAAGCGGTTGGAGAGTAATTATCAGACAATAGCACAAAGCATATCTTTAAATGCTCTATTCTGACACTGACAAAACTTCCAGGCTGGGGAAAAACCTTTAAAAGAGACTTTTTTTTTTCTTTTTTTCTTTTTCTTGATTTCTTTTCTACTTTTTCTTTTTTAATCTAAAAGTAATATATGTGGTTATTTTCTATCGGAAACCCCAGGTTGAGGGACTAGGCTGGGCTTGGGGGAGACAGAGTACCCCCAGTGTCTTTGAATTCCGTATTCACTACTGAAGGCCTCCACCCCTGTCTTTAATTGGCAACTCAGGCTGACCAAGGAATCTACCTGGAGAGGGCCCAAAGAGGAGAGAGGAGAAGGGAATAGTGCCCCTGAGAGACAACTGGAATTCTGAGGATTGGGAGAGTGGAGGGAGGCCCAGCTCAACTGGCAGTCCTCCTTCTGGGAATTCAGACCTCAGGGGCTGGAATTCAGATTCCAGCTTCAGTCACCCATGCCCCTGACAGGATCAGAGTCAACAGGAGAACTAAAGTCTACATACCTCCTTACACTGGTGGGGGAGCTGCAGGCTGGCCAGCGCCACCTGCTGGACAGGAGAGGAAAAGCACCAATTCTAAAGGCCTCATAGGAAGGTCTCATTCTCAGGGAAACTCCATACCCTCCCAATGAGACCTGGGCCTCACTAGACTGGGAAAATCTGACTAGGGTCAACCATATCTGAGGAGACCCACTCACAAAAAGGTTACATAGAGGCAGAGCAAGAAACAGAAAAAACAAGAGGGGAAAAATTCCGATCAAATAAATACAACTTAAGTTAGAGGTCTAGAATAAGTTGAACTGAATAACAGAGGCGAGAAAACAAAGCCAACCAACAAGAAAACCACTAAGTAAAAGACAGAAAACAAGCTCCAAAATAAACTAATCAAGAGAATCAGATGCCTAGACAACTGAAGATAACAAGCCATACCAGGAAACATGAAAACGTGGACCAGCCAAAGGAACAAACTAATAACTCAGCTGAGACACAGGAGTGGAGGCAACTAATGCTAAATAAATTCGATGAAATGAAGGAAGATATAGCAAAAGAGCTGAAGGATATAAAGAAGACACTGGCGGACCATAAAGAAGAATTCATAAACTTAAAAAAACAAATGGCAGAACTCATGGGAATGAAGGCCACAATGGAGGAGATGAAAAACACAATGGAGGGACACAACAGTAGATTTGAACAGGCAGAAGAAAGGATCAGTGAACTGGAAGACAGGTCATTCGAATTCATACACACAAAAGAACAGATGGTGAAAAAAATGGAAAAATATGAGCAGGGTCTTAGGGAGCTGAGTGACAACATGAAACGCATAAATATATGTGTTATGGGTATCCCAGAAGGAGAAGAGAGGGAAAAAGGAGCAGAAAGAGTAATAGAAGACATATTCACTGAAAATTTCCCAACTCTTATAAAAGACAGAAAATTAGAGATTCAAGAAGTACAACGTACCCCAAATAGAATAGATCCCAATAGACCTACTCCAAGACACTTACTGGTCAGATTGTCCAATGTCAAAGACAAAGAGAGGATTCTGAAAGCAGCAAGAGAAAAGCAATCCATCACGTACAAGGGAAAGTCAATAAGACGATGTACAGATTTCTCTGCAGAAACCATGGAGGCAAGAAGACAGTGGCATGATATATTTAAGATACTGAACGAGAAAAACTGCCAACGAAGAATTCTATATACAGCAAAACTTTCCTTCAAAAATGAGGGAGAGATTAAAACATTTTCAGACAAACAGACACTGAGAGAGTTTGTGAATAAGAGACTGGCACTACAAGAAATACTAAAGGGAGTGCTACAGGCTGATAGGAAAAGACAGGAGAGAGAGAGTTGGAGAAGAGTGCAGAAATGAAGATTATCAGGAAAGGTAAAAGGAGAGGAAAAAATAAGATATGACATATAAATTCCAAAAAAACAAAATGGTAGTAGAAAGTACTGCCCTTACAGTAATAACACTAAATGTAAATGGATTAAACTCCCCAATAAAAAGGCACAGACTGGCAGAATGGATTAAAAAACAGGACCCATCTATATGCTGTCTACAAGAGACTCACTTTAGACACAAGGACAAACATAGACTGAAAGTGAAAGGTTGGAAAAAGATATTTCATGCAAACAACAACCAGAAAAAAGCGGGAGTAGCTATATTAATATCAGACAAGTTAGACTTCAAAAGCTAAACAATTAAAAGAGACAAAGAAGGACACTATATATTAATAAAAGGGTCAATTCATCAAGAAAACATAACAGTCATAAATATTTATGCACCAAACCAGAATGCCCCAAAATTCATGAGGCAAACACTGCGATCACTGAAAGGAGAAATAGATACCTCTACAATAATAGTTGGAGACTTTAATACACCACTCTCATCAATGGATAGAACATCTAGACAGAGGATCACTAAAGAAACAGAGATGTTGAACTGTATGATAAATGAACTAGACTTGACAGACATTTATAGAACACTGCATCCAACAACAGCAGGATACACTTTTTTCTCAAGTGCTCATGGAACAGTCTCTAGGATAGACCACATGTTGGGTCACAAAGCAAGTCTCAACAAATTTAAAAATATTGATATTATACAAAACACTTTCTCAGACCACAATGGAATGAAGTTGGAAATAAATAAAAGGCACAAGGTCATAAAATTCACAAACATATGGAGGCTAAACAACATCCTCTTAGAAAACCAGTGGGGAAAGGAAGAAATTACAAGAGAAATTAGTAAATACCTCGAGGCAAATGACAATGAAAACACAACTTATCAAAACTTATGGGATGCAGCAAAGGCGGTGCTGAGAGGGAAATTTATTGCCCTAAATGCCTATATTAAAAGAGAAGAGAGAGCAAAAGTTGAAGTTAACTGCTCACCTGGAGGAATTAGAGAACGAAAAGCAAACTAACCCCAAAGCAAGCAGAAGGGAAGAAATAACAAAGATTAGAGCAGAAATAAATGCAATTGAGAACAGGAAAACAATAGAGAGAATCAATGAAACCAGAAGTTGGTTCTTTGAGAAAATCAATAAAATCGATGGACCACTGGCTAGGCTAACAAAAAAAAAGAGAGAGCAGATGCAAATAAATGCAATCAGAAATGGAAAAGGAAATATAACAACCGACCCTGCAGAAATTAAGGAGATAATGAGAAGATACTATGAGCAACTATATGCTAATAAACTAGACAACTTAGATGAAATGGACAAATTCCTTGAAAAGCATAAACAATCAACATTAACTCAAGAAGAAATAGATGACCTCAACAAACCAATCACAAGTAAAGAGATTGAGTCAGTCATCAAAAAGCTCTCAAAAAGGAAAAGCCCAGGACCAGATAGTTTCACATGTGAATTCTACCAAGCATTCAAGAACGAATTAGTACCAATCCTGCTCAATCTGTTCAAAAAAATTGAAGAAGAGGGAAAGCTACGTAACTTTTTCTATGAAGCCATCATCACCCTAATACCAAAACCAGGCAAAGATACTACAAAGAAAGAAAATTATAGACCAATTTCTTTAATGAATATAGACGCAAAAATCCTCAACAAAATACTCGCAAATTGAATCCAGCAGCACATTAAAAGAATTATGCACCACGACCAGGTGGGATTTATTCCAGGTATGCAAGGCTGGTTAAACACAAGAAAATCAACTAATGTAATACACCACATCAATAAATCAAAGCAGAAGAACCACATGTTCATCTCAATTGATGCAGAAAAGGCATTTGAGAAAATTCAACATCCTTTCCTGATGAAAACACTTCAAAGCATAGGAATAGAAGGGAACTTTTTCAATATGATAAAGGCAATATATGAAAAACCCACAGCTAACATCACACTCAATGGGGAGAGACTGAAAGCTTTTCCTCTAAGATCAGGAACAAGACAGGGATGCCCACTATCACCATTGCTATTCAACATTGTGCTGGAAGTTCTAGCTAGAGGAATTAGGCAAGAAAAAGAAATAAAAGGCATCCAAATTGGAGAGGAAGAAGTAAAACTTTCACTATTTGCAGATGACATGATTCTATATGTAGGAAATCCAGAAAAATGTACAGCAAAGCTACTAGAACTAGTGAATGAATACAGCCAAGTAGCAGGCTACAAGATCAACACACAAAAATCTGTAGTGTTCCTATACACAAGTAATGTGCAACAAGAGGAGGAAATCAAGAAAAAAATCCCATTTACAATAGCAACCAAAAGAATCAAGTATGTAGGAATAAACTTAACCAAAGACACAAAATATCTTTACATAGAAAACTATAAGAAACTGCTAAAAGAAATTGAACGAGACCTGAAAAAATGGAAGAACATACCATGTTCATGGATTGGAAGACTAAATATAGTTAAGATGGCAATTTTACCTAAACTGATTTACAGATTCAATGCAATACCAATTCAAATCCCAACAACTTACTTTACAGAAATAGAAAAACCAATAACTAAATTTATTTGGAAGGGTAAGATGCCCCGAATAGCCAAAAATGTCTTGAGAAAGAGGAGTGAAGTTGGAGGTCTCACATTACCTGACTTTGAAGCATATTACAAAGCTACAGTGCTCAAAACAACATAGTACTGGCATAAGGACAGATATACTGATCAATGGAATCGAATTGAGTGTTCAGAAGTAGACCCTCACATCTATGGACAACTGATCTTTGATAAGGCAGTGAAGCCGAAGCAACTGGGAAAGAGCAGCCTGTTCAATAAATGGTGTTTGGAGAACTGGATATCCATTTCCAAAAGAATGAAAGAGTATGTCCGTCTCACACCTTATACCAAAATTAACTCAAAGTGGATCAAAGACCTAAACATTAGCACCAAGACCATAAAACTCTTAGAAGAAAATGTAGGGCAATATCTTAAAGATCTTGTGAAAGGAGGTGGTTTCTTAGACCTTACACCCAAGGCACGAGCAACCAAAGAACAAATAGACAAATGGGATCTCCTCAAAATTAAACACTTTTGTACATCAAAGGACTTTGTCAGAAAAGTCAAAAAGCAACCTACACAATTGGAGATGATATTTGGAAACCACATATCAGATAAGGGTTTAATATCCCGAATATATAAAGGAATCCTGCATCTCAATAACAGAAAGACAAACAATCCAATTAAAAAATGGGCAAAAGACATGAACAGACATTTTTCTGAAGAGGAAATACAAATGGCTCAAAACCATATGTAAAAAAATGCTGAACTTCACTGGCTATTAAGGAAATGCAATTCAAAACCACAATGAGATATCATCTCACACCTACCAGAATGGCCATTATCCAAAAAACAGAAAATGACAAGTGCTGGAGAGGATGTGGAGAAAGAGGCACACTTATTCATTGTTGGTGGGAATGTAGAATTGTGCAACCACTCTGGAAGACAGTATGGAGGTTCCTCAAGAAGCTAAATATAGATTTGCCATATGACCCAGCTATTCCATTGCTGGGTATATACTCAGAGGAACTGAAGCTTAAGACACAAACAGACATTTGTAAACCGATGTTTATTGCAGCATTATTCACAATTGCCAAGAGATGGAAACAGCCCAAATGTCCATCAAAGGACGAGTGGATAAACAAACTGTGGTATATACACATGATGGAATGTTATGCAGCTGTAAGACAGAACAAAGACATGGATCATGTAATAATGTGGATGAACCTTGAGCACATTATGTTGAGTGAAGTTAGCCAGAAACAAAAGGACAGATTCTGTATGGTCTCACTAATATGAACAGACATTAATGAACAAACTTTGGGAGTTAAAAGCTGACAACACAGGCGACCAGGAGATAGAAAGAGGGCAGAGATCAGCCATTTGATGCTGAAGGACTACAGAATGTTTAGGATTGATTGCATAGATCCAGAAATAGATAGCATAATACTGTGTGATGGTAGCACGGTATTGTAAGTACACTGAACAAAGATGTCTGTGAGCAAAGCTGAAAGAGGTGGGATAGGAGAATGTATGACACCAGAGGTAAAGATAGATGATAAAGACTGGGACTGTATAACGTGGCAAAAACTGGAGTGGCCAATGACTGTTACTAAATATACAAATATAAAAATGTTTTTGCATGTGGGAAAGCAAATGAATGTCAACCATGTAGAAATTTGAAAAAGGGATGGTATTCAGGAAAAAACATAATCAAAGCAAACTGGAGTCTATGGTCAACAGTAACATTGTAATATACCTCCATTAAATGTAACAAAGGAAATATGCCAATGCTAAATGTATATGAGAAGGGGATATAAGGGAGTAATATGGGATTCTTGGTAGTGGTGTTATTTGCTGTCCTTAGTAGTATATTGTATTGTATGACATGTTATTTTTGTTTTTATCATTTTTTCTTATTGCTAAAAAAAAAACAATTTTTCTTGTAGTAATCAGTATGTTCAAATGCTGATTGTCATGATAAATGTACAACTTTATGATGATACCATGAACAACTGATTGTACACTGTGGATAAATGTATGGTATGTGAATATAACTCTATAAAATTGTAGGAAAATATATATATAGGAGTAAAAGTGTTGGAGAAAACATGGTGAGAGGGATGATGCCTCACTAATATGGACTAACTACAATGTGTAAACTCAGAATTGAATCTTAGAACATAGCCTAACGTGGACACAATAATTGTAATAGTCCCTAGATTGTATGCTCTTACAGCAGTTAACTCTATCCCTTAATTGTAAGGCCTATCTCTAAACTTTAAGATGCTGATCCCCTAGCGTATGTTGTCACAAACATTGGGACTGGCAGTTTGATGTGCTGAGCCCTCAAGCATGGGACTTGCCCTTATGAAGCTCATTACCACAAAGGAAAGTCTAAAGTTGTATGTAATGGTGCCTAAGAGTCTCCCCCTGAGTACGTATTTGTTGCTCAGATGTGGCCCTCTCTCTCTCTAACTGAGCCATCTCGACAGGTGAACTCGCTGCCCTCCCCCCTACGTGGGACCTGACTCCCAGGGTTGTAAATCTCCCTGGCAACGCAGAGTATGACTCCCGGGGATGAATGTGGACCCAGCATCATGGGACTGAGAGTATCTTCTTGACCAAAAGGGGGATGCAAAATGAGACGAAATGGTTTCAGTGGCTGAGAGATTTCAAATGGATTCGAGAGGTCCCTCTGGTGGACATTCTTATGCACTATATAGACAACACCTCTTAGGTTTTAATGTATTGGAATAGCTAGAAGTAAATACCTGAAACTACCAAACTCCAACCCAGCAGTCTGGACTCCTGAAGACAATTATATAATAATGTAGATTACAAGGGGTGACAGTGTGATTGTGAAGACCTTGTGGATCACACCCCCTTTATCTAGTGTATGGATGAGTGGAGGAATGGGGATAAAAACTAAAGGACAAATGGGGTGGGATGGGGGTATGATTTGGGTGTTTTTTTTCACTTTTATTTTTTATTCTTGTTCTGGTTCTTTCTGATGTAAGGAAAATGTTCAGAGATAGACTGTGGTGATGAACGCATAACTATGTTATCATACTGTGGACAGTGGATTGTATATCATGGATGATTGTATGGTGTGTGAATGTATTTCAATAAAACTGAATTTAATAAAAAAAAAAGTCAATAAGAAGAAAACATATTCAAAAACCTTTCCATCCTAATTAAGTTCATGAAAGAAGTTATTTTCTTCCAGTGTGGATGTTAAAAGAAAGGGGTCACAAAGTGATTTCTCCATGCATCCCTGAAAGAGGATTTGGTGCCTTCCTGATGAGACAAGGTGAAAAAATTACAATTGCTCCAGTGGGAAAACCCCTGACAGAGGGAAGCAGATGTGTGAAATTCTGAGTCTTTGGCATGCTGGTGAAGGTGCCGGTTAAGCCCAAGATCATGGAGGCCAAGGTCAATGTCAAGGAGCCCATTCTGTGTTCTTTGTATGCCTGAGTATGTATTCATGTGCATTTGGTATGCTCATGGCAGATATACCTTTGTTTATATTCCAAAATAGTACAGAGACCACATGCAAATCAATAATTGGAAATAAAGAAGATATTCATTTGTATTTGTGGGAATTCTTAGGGGCCAAGTTAATAAAGGAGAGGTATTACATGTGGCAAAAAGGACTCTATTTGTCGTAAAATTCCAGCAGTGGTAAGGCCACCTCCTTCATAAACCTTCTTAGACAATTTACCTTATCACTTACCCCTTGCTCTCTACCTTGTTGATGCTGGCTCCCTGTTGACATTTTGCTTTGGAAAAAAGCCCTCTTCTAGGACCTTGGCCCTGGACATTCTCTCATCAGGTCACACAATTCTCCAGGCTCCCTCTAGGTCCCAACACCTCATCTGAGAAGCATCTATAAAAATGTCACCTTTTCTTCTGGCCCTGCCCAAATACCAACAAAATAAATGATTTCAATTTTATCTCTCTCCTTTTATAAAGTTCCTATTTTCTTTTTTAAATTGTCACCCCTTGATGTGTTATATGATTCTTATTTACTTAAATTATTTCTCCATCATCAGACTGTGGGGTCTTTTGTTTCTCAGCACTGTGTTCCCATTGCCTAGAGAGTGATTGGCTTATAGTCAACACAATGTAAATATGTGAAAAGAAGGAAATGCTGAGCATGGACAGGAAATCAGAATCAGAACTGGACTGGAAGTCCCTTAGGTGACCAAATGCATGACCAATGCATAGAAATTAATTTCCTGAATGAAAAACAGAAATTATAGCATGTCCACTAGACTAGTAATACCTGGTTGTATGAAAATTTGTCAGAATTCTTTTCTCTTTCCTCAAGATACATCAGGCATGTAACAAGGGAATGAATCTCAAATTTCAGAATTTCTTTTTCTGGGGTTTTCAGAGGAACCAGAATTGCAAACCTTCCTATTTTGGCTATTCCTGTCCATGCACCTGGTGGCTGTCTGTGGAAACCTGCTCATCAACCTGATCACCACCTCTGACTCATAATCCACACACCCATTTATTTCTTCCTACCAAACCTGTTCCTTGCTGACATCTTTTTACCTCCACCCCCACCCCACAGATGGTGAGTATACAGATGTGGAGCAAAATCATTTCTATTATGGCTCCCTCACACAGATGTCCTTTTCCTTACTTGTTCCAGTGTTGCAGAACTTCCTCCTGACTGTGATGGCCTATGACTGCTTCATGGCCATCTGTCACTCACTGCACTGCACGGTCACCATGAACTCCTGACTCTGTGCCTTGCTGTCTTTGGGTCTTGGCACATGAGTGTTCTGCATTCCTTGTTACAATGCTTAATGATGT
The DNA here is from genome assembly GCF_015220235.1 of Choloepus didactylus. Lineage (NCBI taxonomy): Eukaryota > Metazoa > Chordata > Mammalia > Pilosa > Megalonychidae > Choloepus > Choloepus didactylus. The sequence goes on from NW_023637606.1 coordinate 8,097,115, forward strand.
AGCAACTGTCCTTCTGTACACCCTTAGAAATGCCCACTTTTTCTGTGAACTTAATCTGATGCTCTCACTTGCCTGTTCTTACACTTTCATCAATGACAATCTGATGTATTTTGGAGCTGGGATGCTAGGTATGTGTCCCTTCACTGAGATCCTTTTCTCTTACTCAAAGGTTGTTTCCTACATACTTGCAATCTCATCAGCTCAGGGGAAGTATAAAATACTTTACACTCACATCTAACCTATTATTCTTCTTCTTATTTTATTGTTCAAGCCTGAGAGTATACCTTAGTCTGGTTGGTACACACAGTGCATGTTCAAATGCAGTGGCTTTGGTGATGTATGCTGTGGCCATGTCCATGACAAACACCTTTGTCTGAGGAATAAAGAAATAAAAAGGGCTCTGAAAATATTCTTTTGAAAGAAGTCATCAGTGTCATTTGTACTGCAGCTGAGAGGAAGTAATAAGCCTTTTCCACCTGTGTTTCTCAACTTTCAGTGGTTTCATTTTATTGTACAGGCCTAGGAGTATACTTTAGTCTGTATGCACAACACATATTGAGCATCCAATTCAGAAAATGTCATAACCTATGAGGGTGCTTCACCCAGAAATTCCTTTTCATTCAGTTTGAATGCCTGGAAAATTATTCTTTACCATGATGGCCTATGATTTCTTCAAGGCCATCAGTCACCCCTCAGCACCACATCACTACACGTCTTCTCTGCTGGTAACTATGTAGTGTGCAGAGACCCTGATCTTTGCTCAATCCTTACACTTAAAGACAAGTTCTACCAAGAAAATGGATCTAATTCCTCAAACTCTCTTCTTTTTTGAATTCATAATTCTCTGTTGTCTACTTGCATTTCAAATGTCTCATCTCCCTATAGGACCCAACATTCCCAGCTACCAGTGCTAAAGTAGAAACCTTAATGAACCTGTTAGATTGTAGGTTGGTAAAATGAAAGGCAATATAGACATGAGGCTATCAAATGGCACCAAGAAACAGGAAGTCTGTTGCTGTGGTGATCAATGGACCAGATATGGGATCCCTGGACTTAGTGAGGTATGTGGAAAGAAAAAGGACATTTCTTATTAATCTAAGAATGGTGAGCTGGAGATGAGGAACAGGTAAGAGAATATTTACTTCTTGTAGTCCCTTAACATTCTAGAGTAGATTTTCCATAGCTACTCATTAAACATATAATTTATCCCTTTCTCCTCCAAGAAATTCATTCAGTTGCTGAGAGCAGAGATGGTGGAAAAAAATCATCTGTCAAATCTTTCCTTGAATTTTCACAATAGAATGTAATTGAATTGAAATGTGTAACTGTAGCAGACAGACTGCACAAACGGCACCAGTCCTCCACTTTTAACTGTATCCACATCTTTTGCAATATGATTGAAAAGCTCCATGCATCAAATATGGGAGTCTTTTCCTCCCTCAATAAATCAGAGTGGGAGTGAGGATGTTTTATTTGCTTTGAACAATAAAGTATAGTGGAATTGACCTTGTGCCTCAGGGGGCTTTGGTGTGTATCTGCTGCTGTCACTTGGGATCCTGTCTCAGCCACATGATCATGTCTCAGCTAGTCAGGTGGAGGATGAGAAGATGTTTGTAGGAGAAGCCATTTGTCTCAGTAAATGTAATCCTATTCCAGCCTAAAGAGAATCATGCCACTAAGAGTAAAAGAGATAAAGCATGCAGATCAAAGCAGCCTCAGCTGACTCAGTCTTGACCACAGACTCATGAGGTGTTAAGAAGGGAGCAAAAATCTAGACACAGCATCATGGGATGGAGAACATCTACTTGACCTAAAGGGGAATGTGAAGGGAAATGAAATAAGTTTCAGTGGCTGAGAGATTCCAAAAGGAGCCAAGAGGTCACTCTGGTGGGAACTCTTATGCACAATATGGGCAATGCTTTTTAGGTTCTAATGAATTGGAATAGCGAGCAGTGAATACCTGAAACTATCAAACTACAACCCAGAATCCATGAATCCTGAAGATGATTGTATAGAAATGTAGCTTATGAGGGGTGACAATGTGATTGGGAAAACCATATGGACCGCACTCCCCTTTGTCCAGTGTATGGATGAATGAGTAGAAAAATGGGGGCAAAAAAAAAAAAACAAGTGTTCCTTTTTCCTTTAACTGTTCCTTTTCACTTTAATTTTCATTCTTATTATTTTTGTGTGTGTGGTAATGAAAATGTTCAAAAATTAATTTCAGTGATGAATGCACAACTATATAAGGGTACTGTGAACAACTGAATGTATGCTTTGTATGACTGCATGGTATGTGAATATATCTCAATAAAAATGAATTAAAAAAATAAAGTTTATTTTACCTGATATTAGAAAAAAGGGCACAAAAGAAATCTATAGCATAGATTCCAATGCAATCATAAAACCATATATTAAGCCATGTATTGTGGGATGTCTTCTTTTGCAATCATAGCTAACTGACACATCAATAAACACTAATAAATATGAGGGTATTCAGATGTCTGCCACTTCCCACTCTTTGCATTCCTTCAGACATGTCAATGCAGCATTGATAATCACCAGTACTGATGTTTGCTTCCAATAACTGTGATTAAAAGTGACCAAAAATAAGGTTCCCTTCAACATAACTAGGAGAGTTTGGAAGGACGTGCAAGTTTGTACAGGTAAAACTGGTGACCCTGAGCCAGGACTCTTCACTGCAGGAATCCAAACTCTGTTATCATTAGTGCTTTGAACATGAAGATTGGATAGTATTTTGACCATAAGTGAGATAAAGGGATGATACAGTAAGTAGAAATATTGTTCATTCATCTGCTCTTTCCTCTTTTTATGACACCTAGAGAAACAGCAAGCAGTTTACCTAGAGTGATAGAAGCAATCACATTTATAGACATCTCTGGAAGTTGTCAAGCAGTAGAGTGACTATCAGCCAATACAATAAGATAGAACACACAACACAGTCCTACACACCAATAAACATAAACACTCAAACATGTTTACCAAGATTCCATATTTCAATGGGTACACCAACACCATGAAAAAAAATCTTTCTTTAGTAAAGCAATGCCTGTTTGAGAAATTTCACCATATTTAAGATTACCTGTGATTTTATGACCATATCATTTCATGTATTTATACAAACTTGTCTCCTTCTAGATGCCCCCTGAAAGACATATATTGGACAGTTTCTGCTTTAGTACCCTATAATGGAGATCATCCATGATACGCACTAAGGACAATGAGCTGAATAGGGCAAAAATATCTTAATAAAGAGGATAAAATCAGATGACCTCTATAAGAAGCACTGGTATGTGAAAGTCAATATTGGTAGAACATATCTTAGTGGGGGACACAATTCACCCCAGTGCAACAAGAAACAGAATAGTAGCTAGGGGGCATAGGTGGACCAGAGATCACTTGGGTTCAAGTTTAAATACTGGGGGAAAGGTCCAGTCAGGAGGGAGACAGGGCACTCAGAGTTGATGGCTTGAAGAATATTTTTTCTCAGTTTTCATTTATAATCACAAGCAAGATCTCCTTTGTTTTACTGCATGAGTAGTGGTGAGATTTCCTGCTCCTATTGGGAGCATGGGAAGGGGCTGGGCAGCTAGGGTGGAAAAGCTGTTCAAAGGCTGAGTCAAAGTTGTGGGCTATGTATGTCTATGTACATAAGTGCAAAAGTGCATGCATGTCTGTGTGTGTCTGTGTGAATGTGCCTATGTGTGCTGTTATGTGCTTGTGTGTCTGTGTGGGTGCACATGTATTTCTGTATATATGTGACTGTGCATGCACAAGTCTGTTTGCACATGAATTTATGATTGTGTGTGTGCATATTTGTGTGTGTGATTGCTCAGAGTCAAGGTGAGGCAGCCCCCAGGCCCATGCATATGTGCACCAGGGAAGGCACACACTCCCTTTCTCATGGCTTCCCTCCTCTCCTCTAGATCTGCCTGCTCAGTCCCTCACCTGGCTCTAGGAATACAGCACAGAGGAAGAAGTGTTGGCTCCTGGAATGCTGGCCACTTGTTCACAGGTATGTATGAAATTTTTCTTGCTCTAAATATTCACTGCTGGGCCCACAGCCTGAACTTGTCCCCTTCTGGTGGCTGGGAGTTTCTTGGAACCCCCAGGTGGGTCTCCAGATTTCTGGGCTCTTGGCCTCTTGAGGTAGGTGGGGGACAGCCCAGGAAATGATCCTTCTCTCTTATTCAGACTCTCCCTATGTTTTGTAACTCTGCCATATTCTCCTGAACATTGGGAGTGGAAACTGTCCTTGTTTCAAAGTCCTCAGTCTCATTGAATGAACAAATATTTCTCCTCCCTGCAATTACTCAAGTCTGCTGGACCCTGGAGCTAGAGGGACATGAAACTAGAAGGACTTTATAGTTAGTGATTGAAAGGTAAGATTTTTTCCACAAAATAGAGCTCTTTTAAAGCCACCTATTGATGCTAACACTCATGGAATGAAGAATAGAAAGAGAAGATTCCTGAGGCCTGAGCCATGGGACAGATCCTGGAAGACCTCAGAACACAGCCTGAAAATCCTATGCCTGTAGACACCCTTCCCCAGGCCGGCCAGCCCCATCACTCTCTTTCTTTTAAAATTCAGTTTTATTGAAATACATTTACACACCATACAATCATACAGAGTGTACAGTCTGTTGTTCACAGTATCATTGTTTGTACATTCATCACCACAGTCAAATTTTGAACATTTTCCTTATTCCAAAAATAAAAATAAGAATAAAAATAAAAGTAAAAAGGAACACCTAAAGCATTCCATCCCCCATTCCACCCTGTTTTTCATTTAATTTTTGCCCCCTTTTACTACTCATCAGTCTATACACTGGGTGAAGTGAGTGCAAGCCACAAGGTTTTCACAATCATACAGTCACACCATGTAAGCTACAGAGTTAAACAATCATCTTAAAGAATCAAGGCTACTGGGTTGCAGTTCAACAGATTCAGGTATTCCCTTCTAGCTCATCCAACACACTAAAAACTAAAAAGAAATATAATAATGCCTTCCAGAGTGACCTCTTGACTCCATTTGAAATATCTCAGCAACAGAAACTTTATTGTGTTTCATTTCTCTTCCACCATTTTGACAAGATGATTTTCTCAATTCCATGATGCTGGGTCCTGGCTTATCCCCAGGAGTCATGTACCATGTTGCCAGGGGGATGTATACCCCTTGGAGTCTTGTACCATGTAGTGGGGAGGGCAGTGAGTTTACCTGCCTAGTGGGCTTGGAGAGAGATAGGCCATATCTAAGCAACAAATGGGTTCTCTGAGAGAGAAACTTAGGCAGAAATATAAGAAGGCTTCACCTCTCCTTTGCAGTAACAAGCTTCATAAAGAGAAGCACCAAGACCAGGGCTTCAGCCTACTGAACAGGTGGTCCTCAAAGTTTGTGAGAATATCAATAATAACCCAGATTGGGAGGCCCAACATTTCTGCATTTTTCTCCAGTTCCTCAGGGGGGTCCTGCAGATACATTTTTATTTTCTGCCCAAACTACTTTGTAATGTATCAGGATTTCACAATAACCTATACAAACCTACCAGATCTCACTTCCTATTCAAAGTTTGATGTAATTATGGTGTTTGAATAATTTCACTGATCAAGTTATATTATTTGGTTTGCTACAGAAAATATAGATTTTCACCAAATAAACATCTCTTCCCTTGGTATCACATAGAAGTTGAAGTTTTAAAACACAGTCAATATCATCCTTTACCCTTCAGCCTGATTTGCCTCAGTCCTAACCAGATATGCTTCATTCAAATCTCTAATTGAAGTCTGAACTCTCTTTCAACTTTTTTAACAGTTGCTGTATGAGATAATACTGACATCCAAAGCTGCTGAACTCTAGCTCTGAGATTCAGGTGTCACACAGTTACCCAAATATCCAGAGACCAACAAGTTTATACACAAAATGCTCAGCATCTCAGAATTTAGAGATGAGCATTACAACTCAGGAACAATAAGTATTGCTCTGATAATCTGTGCTCTAAGATTCAATTCTCAGAGTTTACACATTATAATTAGTCCATATTAGTGAGGCATTATGTTTGTCTTTTCTGGTACTGGCACATTTCACTCAAAGTGCTGTCCTCAAATCCATTCTCTAGTTGCATGCCTCACAACTTCATTCCTTCTTGCAGTGACTCAATATTCTATTGTACACGTATGCCACAGGTTACCATTCCATTCATGAGCCAATGTGCCCCTAGGCCACCTGAATCCATTGTAAATCATGAATAGTGCCACCATAAACACCAGTGTGCAAATGTCCATTCATGTCCCTGGTTACAAATCTTCCAAATATATATTCCAAAATAAGGTTGCAGGACCATATGTCACCCACATACTTGGCTTCTTGTGAAACCACCACACTGTCCTTCAGATAGGCTAGACCATTCTACCTCCCCACCAGCAATGAGTAGGTGTATCTCTCTCTCCACATTTTCTTCAGCACCTGTTATCCCTCTCTTTGTATTTTCCCTGCAATTTTATAGATATATTCACAAACTATACAATCATCCACAGTGTTCAGAAAATTTTTCACAGTATCATCATATAGCTATGCATTCATCACCAGAATCAACACTTGAACATATTCATTACTCCAAAAAATTAAAATAAATAATAAAAAAGATAAAATAAAAAATGCAATACAATACAATAAGGACAGACAACACCACTACAAAGAATCCCATACCCCTCCCTTATATCTCCTTCTTACAGACATTTAGGTTTGGTATATTGCCTTTGCTAAATTTAAGTAAGCATATTACAATGTTTCTGTTAACCATAGACTCCACTTTGCATTGATTATATTTTTCCAGAATACCATCCAGTTTTCAACACCTTGTGAGGTTGACATTCATTTGTTCTCCAACACGTAAAAATATTTTATAGTATATTTAGTCATCGTCATTGACCACTCTAGGTTTCACTAAGTTATATAGTCCCAGTCTTTATTGCTTATCTTTCCTTCGGTTGTCATACGTGCCCCTAGCCTTCCTCTTTCAACTTTATGCAAAGACATCTTTGTTCAGTGTACTTACAATATTGTGCCACCATCCCACTGTATTCCCACCATCCTCTTTTGACTGCTGGTGAGGGGTGTTCCCAGGATGAGTTGGGATGGGTTTGCTGTTTTAGGGATCAGTCATCTTTGAGGATGTCACTGTTGTGTTCTCCCAGGAAGAATGGATGTTTCTGGACTCTGCTCAGAGAAGCCTGTACAGAGACATGATGCTGGAGAACTACAGGAAACTTCTGCTGTGGATAAGGCTGTTCTTGCACTCATCTGCTCACAGACACAGCACTTACATGTTCCAGAAACTGTGCTGGTTTGGTAAAAGGAGAGGTGAAGAGGTAGAGGAGTACTTTCTGCATTGAGTTTACAGATTAGTGACTTTCCCATGGAAATGAAGTAGCAGCCACTGCCCTTTGTTTCTCCCAGGTTAAAGGCTCCAGGGCTTCTCAAATGTATTCATGAACTTGGCTCTGGTGTTTTGGGACTGGAGAGCCCCAAGGTTGTCTGGGACCCAGTCAAGGAGCTTATATTTTGTCTCCTCAGAGGAAGAGATTTCTTGTATTAAACAGAACTTAATCATGGTCATTTTGCTGCTGCCAACTCTACAACCCCACACAGACTTCAGAATATTGGCTCTAGTTTCATTGAAGGGCACTGTTCCAGTTTGCTAATGCTTCCTTATGTCTGAGTTTATATAAGGCTCTAGTAAAACTAATCAAGGGCCATGAAGAATGGGTGTAGCCACACCTCCATGGAAATACTGAACAAATAGGTTCCAACCTAATCCAAACTAATATATCTGCCCCACAAGATTGCATTAAATAATAAGTTTTTTTTTTTTTCTGGGAGACATAATATATACAAAGCAGCACAGGCACTGATCTCCCATATCTTGTGTCTTTACATATAACCAGGATATCAGCTGTGCAAATGCAGTATGTTTTCCCATTTGGTTCAAACAGAAGTGCTGTGGACCACAGAGAGATGAATCTTCCAAAGAACATTTCCAGGTGGGCACCAGGCAGATAAGAAACCCTGTGGATAGAAGGTCTGGTTTAAGGGGAGCATTGCATTTGGAATTCATCCACCAGGCAAACATTTCCAATGCCATTGACTGACAAGATTAGATCTGTCTGGTGTGAGCTCCCTTAGCAAATTCTGCTTTATTAATTCATTTTCCTTTTTAGCTGTAGTTCTTTAGTCTGGTTTTTAAAGAAAGACTTATCCTCCTTCCTCATTACATTTAACATGTCCATGGATATATTTTTATCTATTTCCTCCCACTGTACATTCTTGCTAGTAGTTTTTCTCAACATCAGACCTAATCTTCATTGAATTCTTATTAGTAAATTATCTACAGTTTTCATTTCTTGTTCCTGCAATTCCATAAGTCCTCACATGACCAGATGCCTTAACATTTTTATTTAATCTCTGATATGTTCCTACTTTTTCAGCACCAAATTGAGGTGATCATGTGTTTTCCCTTTCATTCTATTAATGTTGTAGTACATCAAATGAATTTCTTATGCTGAGCCAAACTTGCATTCTTGGGATAACTCCCAATTGGTCATGGTGTTTTTAACTTTAATTTCTATATGTATTACATAAGTTTCTTTCTGCAATTCCTCCATTAAATCCTTCTTTTGTGTTTATTTTAGAGGGTACCATTTTGATTACCTTCTGCTTTCCTCTTCTGTGTATTTTTAAGTTATTTCCTTAGTGGTTACTTTCAGATTACAATTAATTCCTTTAACATATAGCAACCTAGTTTGAATTAGTACCAACCTGGATTCTGTATTATACAAAACTCTGCTCCCACTCATCTCATTCCTGTAGTTGTCACAAATTGCATTTTTTATATTGCATTTCATTAACATAGATTAATTATTGTTTTATGCATTTGCTTTTAAATTAAAAATACAATAATACTGGCCTTTAAATTTACCTACAAGGTTACCTTTACAAGCATTCTTTATTTCTTTTTTTAGCTTTGAGTTACTATCTAGTGTCCTTTCATTTTAGCCTGAGGTAGTCTCTTTAGCATTTCTTGTATGGATGGTTTACTAGCAACAAACTCCTTTAGCTTTTTTTTAATCTGGGAATATCTAAATTTTTCCTTCATTTTGAAGGATGGTTTAACCAGATAGAGACTTAATGATTGATGGTTTTTCTTCTTTCTTTCAGCACTTTAAATATTCCATCCCCCTGTCTTCTAATCCCCATGATTTCTGCTGAGAAATAGTCTGTTATTCTTACTGAATATCACTTGTATGTGGTGAGTCACTTCTCTCTTTCTGTTACAAGTTTGTCTCTTTCAACATTTTAGTCATAATATGTCATGATTACAATCTCTTTTAGTTTCACCTACTCAGAGAGAGTTGATTTTCTTGGATGTGTTGTTCATGTCTTTTGCTTAATATTGGAAGGTTTCAATCATTATTATTAGTATGGAATTCTTTTACAAATGGACAAATATTGGGAATAATTATTAACTTAAGACCTTGTTTGCTTCGTGGTTCACCCTTGATTTCTTACAGTTATACAGGCTTTGAAAATTTTATATTTTCATGTTCCCACCATTACATTATCATAGAGAATAGTTTCACTGGCCTAAAATTTCCCCATGTTTTATATATTCATCTCATGTCCCTTCTGTCTGATAACTTCACTCTGTCTATAGTTTTGCCTTCTCCATAATGTCATTAGGTGGAAGAATGCAGTATATATCTTTTCAGCCTGGCTTCTTTCAATTAGAAACAAAAAAATTAAGATCCTCCATGTGTTTTTGTGGTCAGATAGCTTATTTTTCTTATTGCTGTATGATATTCCATTCTAATATTCAGAATTTCTATTTGGTTCTTTCAATGAGTTTTGTATATTTAGTCATAACCTTTCTTCATTGAATGTTCTGGTTTGCTAAAGCTGCCAAAATGCAATATACCAGAAATAGATTGGATTTTTCAATGGGGATTAATTAATTTGCAAATTTACAGTTCTAAGGTGATGAAAATTTCAAAATTAAGTTGTCGAGAGGTAGATACCTTCTCTGTGGAAAGGCTGATGACATCATCGTGTTCCTCTGTCACCTGGGAAGGCACATGGTGACATCTGCTAGTCCTTCTACGGGGCTCTCATTTCAAAATGGCTTTCTCTGAAATGCGTTTGGGTTTCTGTCGCTCTCAGCTTCTTTCTTAGCTTCTCCCAGGGAAACTTTGGATTTCATCTCTTAGTTTAGCATCTCCAAGCATCCGGATTTCTGTCAGCTCTGAGATTTCTCTCTCACTCTGAGCTATCTTAAGGAGTCCAGTAAACTAATTAAGACCAAACTAAAATTGGGTTGTCATATCTCCATGGAAATAATCTAATTACAATTTCCCAACTCACAATTGGCTGGATCACATCTACATGGAAACAACCTAATCAAAAGATTCAATTGATTTCAGAATTAATTATCAATCCTGTATCCCAAACATAAGGCTCTCTATTATCAGGCTGCTGTCTTCCTGAACAGGCTAATGTTCCACTTTTTGTGAACCTACCCTCACTGTTGTTCAGATATTAAGAAACCTATAACTTACTAAGCACAGCTTATAATTTAATTAATCACAGCACTTAATACATCTCTGCTTTTTCCTTTGGTGATATTGCCCTCTTCTCTACCTGAAGTACTCAAACATTTTATTCAAGGATAAATATAATTATTAGCTTCTTTATGAGGATTTATTAATTTCTCAAGGAAGAGATGACTATGTTTTTGATCCACTTCCTCAGCTCTGCAGTACCACCTGGAAGCATTGCATATATTTATTTCCATATCTCTTGACCTGTTTAGATTATGAGCTGTTTGAGAGGAGGCACACTATCTTACTCTTTTCTTCATTACCAGAGCATACAGTATTGCTGAATAAATACTTGTTGAATTACTGACCAAACAAATGGTGGAGAGAGTTGTACAGATAATGCTAACTTTTGGGGAGAAAGAAGAAGCTGTAAAACATGGGGAACTACTGTTGAGAGAGGGCAGACCTATGTTTGGGATCCAACATAAGTGGAGACAGAGCAGACACAGAAGGTATTTAAGTGTACCCAGAATCTCTCTCTAAAATCAGAGAAACAGAAAACATTATGGAAACCTTGCAATATTGAAGCCCACATATAAAGAGGGGTGAGCTACTCCTGCGTGGAGGAAGTCCACTGGAATGCACATGAAGCTCTGAAGCTGTCTCCCAAGGATCAAAACTGGCATAAGTTTTCATGATGATTTTCTTTCTTACCTCCAGAGAACTAAATATCTTAGGAATTATAGAGTCAAAAGAATGCTTCATTAATGAGGCTTATGGGATTGAAATACCTAAAGGCATCAAAACTCTAATGCTTTCCCTACACTAACCCATGTCAAATTTACTAATCTCTGGTGAGGAGAAAACATAGCTTTCCCTTCCTCAGACCTCATGAGTTGTACCATCTACCTCCCCTTCATGGGAGCAGAGCTTCCACTTTCATCCATAATTCAAAGAAGAATCTGCATTGGGAGCTCAGATCCTGCTTTGATAATTTCTGGGTGAGTCACAGAATCTTCACCAGAGCAGGGGGATGTATTATGAGTCCAGGGACCTGTTTTATTGGTTATAACTTTATTCAAATCAACAGGGGAAACACATAAAGAAAACTTTGTCATACAAAGTCCTACCTAGTTAAAAAATCTGATTATGGAGGGAGGTAATGGATGCACTAAAATATCTTCTTTCTCTAATCAGTCTCATTTGGCTTTAGCTCTCACTCATGGGGCTTTACTCATGAAAGTGTCTGTTTAACCACATTCATCCATTTATTTCCTTAGTCATTCAACAAACATTTATTCATCAAATACATCATGGTAGGCACAGAATATTATTCTGGGAACTAAGAAATAAGTAAGATATTTTTCCTTATTTCATAGAGAGTACATGTAAAAAGGGGAGGAGGCATAGAAATGAGTACTTGCAATATCCTGAGGTGGCACTGGAATCCTGATGAAGAGGATCCAAAAGTTTTGGCTCATCCTATGGAGGTTAGTGAAAGCGTCACAAGGGATCTGATAATTGTACTGGGCCTGGAAGAAGGAATTGGAGTAATTCTGGGAGCAGAATGGGGTAGAAGGATGCCAAGAAGAGATGGCTGGAACACAGATGAAGGATCAATGTAACTCTATGGTGTGGTTATGTTAAAAAAGTAGTTTTTAATATCAGATATAATATGAGAAGCAGGGCATGAAGTGTGGAACATGAGCCTGGCCAAGTTGGCAGTAGCCAGATAACAGAGAGCCTTGTGTTTTTTCCATGAGATTGATATTTATGTTTGAAGTTATTGGAGAGTCAGTGCAGACTTTTTAGAATGTGAAGTTCATGAAATGTCTTGCCATGTGGAAACTCACTCTGGATGAATTTCTGTTGTAGAATCTCTGTGGAGTTCATGAGGGCTAGAAGTACCATGGTGGAGGTGGGGATGGAGGAGTGGGGAATGAATCTGCATGGGGTTGAATTATAATGTATAAAATATTCTCTATTAATAGCAGGCACAATGCCAGGCATTTTATATCCATTATATTTAATTATTTTAATTACTCTATAAAATTGGAATCACTATTCTGATTTAATGGAAGAAGAATTTGAGACACACAGCAGAGTAATAGTCTTGTCCAAAGAATGCAGTTGCATCTGGAATGATGCTTAGAGTTTGCTGTTTCCTATGCTTTTGCATTTTACTAATAATTATCCTATTATTATAATTTTTATTGTGGAATATAACATATAGGCAGAGAAGTGATAACTTTCCAAATGCAATTAAACAAGCCATGAGAGAGCAAACTTCAAAGAATGTTACGGGTTATAGTTCCACATTTTCAGTTATTTCCTTGTTGTGAAACATAACATACATACCAAAAGGTGATAAATTTCAAAGTATGATTTAACAAGTAGATATACAGGAAATTTCCAAGAATATTATGGGTTACAGTTCCACAGTTGCAGTTACTACCTTACTGTGTAAAATAACTGTGCCAGTTTGAATGTATTATGTCCCCCAAAATGCCATTATCTTTGACTCAACCTTGTGTGGGCAGGCATGCTAGTGTTGATTAGATTTTAATTCTTTAAGTGTTTCCATGGAGATGTGACCCACTGAACTGTAGGTGATAACTCTGATTAGATAATTTCCATGGATGTGTGGCTCCAACCACTCAGCAAGGGCCTTGATTAGTTTACTAGAGCACTATATAAGCTCTGACAGAAGGAGCAAGCTTGCTGCAGCCAAGATGAACACTTTGAAGAATACACAGGAGCTGAGAGAGGAGCTGCAGCTTACAGAGACATTTTGGAGATGGCCTTTGAAAGCAGACTTTTGCTACAGAGAACATGAGAGAGAACACCCCAAGAGCAACTGTGAGCAACATGGAGGAGCTGTAGCTTACAGAGAATGCAACCCAGGAGGAAGCAGATGCCTAGAGAGGAGCATTATGGGAGAAAGCCATTTTGAATAGAGAACTCCAGAACAGAGGCCAGCCATGTGCCTTCCCAGCTGTCAGAGGGTTTCCAGATGCCATTGGCCATCCTTCAGTGAAGGTACCTGATTGTTGATGTCTTAACTTGGGAACTTTGTAGCCTTAAGACTGTAACTCTGTAACCAAATAAACCACCTTTTATTAAAGCCAATCCATTTCTGGTGTTTTGCATTCTGGCAGCATTAGCAAACCAGAATAATAGCAAACATAAAAAAGGTGATAACTTTCAAATTACAATTCAACAGGTAGCTATAGAGCAAATTTCAAAGAATGCTGTGGGTTACGGTTCCTTCTTCTAGCTATTCTAATACACTGCAATTGAGCAAAAGAAAGTTATATATAGATTCAGTATTCATAATCCTTTGTTAAATGTCATCTTGTATGTGGCTATGCATTCCTATAGCTTAATCACTTTCCTGATCTTCATAGATGTCTAGGCAGTGACCACCCTAACTTGTTTGTGTTGAAAAGGGGTGTCAACATTCTGGGATAGGGGACATGTCTGGTTAATGTTCCTGAAGTGGCTGTTGCCTCTGAGTTTGGGGACTTACCTTGCTGAAGGATATAAGTTTCTGAGGAATAGACTTAGCAAGTGTATCTTTTATGGAGTCTCAAACACAGATCCTGGTATTCTTTAAGGTTTCTGGGACTACTATTGACTTCAGCATATCATATTGTGGTCATTTGGCATATCTATGTTAAGCTTGCCTAGGAGTAACCTCCAGGACATCTTTTAGACACTAATTTGAATTCTCTTAGCCACTAAAGCCTTATTTTGCTGAATTTCTACCCCTTTTGATCAAAAAGGCATTCTCAACCCCTCAATCCTAGGGTCAGGGTCATTCCCAGAATCCATGTCTGTGCCAGTTTGAATGTATTATGTCCCTGAAATGCCATTATTTTTGATGTAACCTTGTGAGGGCAGACCTATCAGTGTTAATTGGATTGTAATTCTTTGAGTGTTTCCATGGAGATGTGCCCCTCCCAAGTGTGGGTGACGACTGTAATTGGATAATTTCCTTGGAGTGTTGGCCTGCCCATTGGGTTGGCCTTGATCAGTGGAGCCATATAAATGAGCTGACAGGCAGAGGGAACTCAGTGCAGCTGTGAGTGACATTTTGAAGAGGAGCAACAGTCAAGAGGGACACTTTGAAGAAAGCACAGGAGCTGCAGATGAGAGACAGTTTGAAGATGGCCATTGAAAGCAGACTCTAGCTCTGGAGAAGCTGAGAGAGGACAAATATCCCAAGTGCAACTAAGAGTGACATTTTTGAGGAACTGCAGCCTAGAGAGGAATACCCTGGGTGAAAGCCATTTTGAAATCAGAACTTTGGAGTAGATGCCAGCCACATGCCTTCCCAGCTAACAGAGGTTTTCCAGACACCACTGGCCATCCTCTAGTGAAGGTACCCAATTGCTGATGTGTTATCTTGGACACTTTGCATTCCAGCAGCATTAGCAAACTAGAACAGATTTGGTACCACCTCAATGGTCTGGAAGAGTTTTGCCACCCCAGGTCCCAAAGAGGGTGGAGCACATTCCCAGGGAATTGGGGAGAGCCTGGCTGCCACCCCACTGTTCTGAAGAGGTTGAGTGTGTGCCCTGGAAATGGAAGGGAATCCTGGTGCTGCACTGATGTTTGAGGAGGGTGGAGCCAAGATGGTGGTCTCCTTAGTGTGTGGATATGTTGGAGCACTCACCCAAGTGTTTGGAGACAAAAGGGCTGCCACAAAGGCCCTTAGGAAGGGTTAGATTCCCACCCTTTAAAGCCCCAAGGATGCAACATCATTCTGTAAAGGACTCTCAGACTTTGAAATCTAATGGAGTTTGCCCTATGGGTTTTAGGAACTGTTCTGGTCCTGTTTACCCTGTTTTCCTTACTCTTTCTCCTTATGGCAATGGGAATGTTTATCCTATGAATGTCCCTCCTTTGTATATTGGAAGTTCACAGATCCACAGCTAAAGGAAAATTATGCCTTAGGACTCACCATGCCTATAATTGATATTGACGGAATCTTTTACTTAACTATGGTTACTGAAATGATTTAAGTTTCTGTGATATTGTCGTGGGATGAATACATTTTTTATATGGAAAGATAATGTCATTTTGGGGTCCAGGGTGTGGAATGTGCCAGTATGGATGTATTATGTTCCTGAAATGCCATTATCTTTGATGTAATCTTGTGTGGGCAGACCTATCAGTGTTAATTAGATTGTAATTCTTTGAGTGTTTCCATGGAGATGCACCCCACCCAACTGTGGGTGATGACTCTAATTGGATAATTTCCATGGAGTGTTGGCCCACCCATTGGGTGGGCCTTGATCAGTGGAGCCATATAAATGAGCTGACAGACAGAGGGAACTCAGTGCAGCTGTGAGTGATGTTTTGAAGAGGAGCTACAGCCAAGAGGGACACTTTGAAGAAAGCACAGGAGCTGCAGATGAGAGACAGTTTGAAGATGGCCATTGAAAGCAGACTCTTGCTCCAGAGAAGCTGAGAGAGGACAAATATCCCAAGTGCAACTAAAAGTGACATTTCTGAGGAACTGCAGCCTAGAAAGGAATGTCCTGGGAGAAAGCATTTTGAAATCAGAACTTTGAAGCAGATGCCAGCCATATGCCTTCCCAGCTAACAGAGGTTTTCTAGACACCATTGGCCATCCTCTAGTGAAGGTAACTGATTGCTGATGTGTTACCTTGGACACTTTATGGCCTTAAGACTGTAACTGTGTAACCAAATAAACCCCCTTTAAAAAAGCCAATCCATCTCTGATATTTTGCATTCCAGCAACATTAGCAAACTAGAACAATGTCCCACATCACTAGGGAGACTCACCTGTGGGGTCATGTCCCACACTGGGTGGAGGGTGATGAATTTGTTTGCAGAGATGGGCTTAGAGAGAGAAATTCCACAATACATTTGACTTTTTGAACATTGATAAGTTTAAAGACAAAATGAGAGGACAGTACAGAGAGATTCCATAAGCCCTGCACCCATCTTCTCTTATTCTTTAAATCTCCTACCCAGAATACCACATTACATTTATTCATCATGAATTTTTGGTCTCTTTGTGAAAATGATGGTTTTCTCAGTCTCTCCTTGTTTTTGATGAACTGTATAGCTTTGTGGGGTTCAAATCAGATATTTTGTAAAATGTTCCTCGTTGGAATTTGTTTGATATTTTTATCATGTTTTGAGTGGGTTATGGTTTTTGGTGGAAAACACCAGAGATGAAGTGCCATTTTCATCACATCATGTCCAGGGTACATCCTATCAAAATGACCTTGCTGTTGATGTTGACCTTGATCAATACTTCTTTACAGATCTACCCACTATAAAGTTCCTTATTTCTCTCCTTTTCCATGTATAACATTTGCAAAGCAGCCACTATGTGAGGCACACACATCAGGAGGGACATTATGTGAAACGTTCTTCAGACAGCAATATCTTCCTAAAGAAAGGGAAATCAACAGCAGCAAGAAGCTGAAATCAATGGAAAACAAAAGACAGGGGATTAACCATTATATGCCACCATGTGTCTTGCTATGTGGCAGAGGAGCCAAGGATCACTGGCAGCTGGCCTTTGGGACGAAAGCATCCCCTAGATGATGCCATGATTTGAACATTCACATGGTCTCAAATTTTAAGCTAGTAAATTCCTTTTGTTCAAAGCCAACCCACTTCATGGTATCTGCTTTAAGCAGTATAGGAAACTGAAACAGATTTTCATACCAGGAGAGTGGGGTGCTGTTATTGCAAATGTCAAAAATTTGGAAAAAGCTTTAAAATTAGGTAATGGATAGATGCTGGAAGACTTGTGAGTTTGATAGAAAGGGACAAAATTGCTTTGAAGAGACTGTTGGTAGAAAAATGGACATTGAAGGTACTTCTGATGAGGACTTAAATAGAAATGATCAATGTGTTTTCAGAAACTGGAAGAAAGGCTACCTTTGTTTGTTTTAAAGAAGGAGAGAACTTTGAAAAATTGCTTTCTGATGTCCAATGGCAAGCAGAATTCGAGAGTTACAAAGTTGGTTATTTAGGTTAGGAGATTTTGAATCTAAATATGGGAAATTCAGCCTGGTTTCTCCTTGCAGCTTATAGTAAAATGTGAGAGGAAAGAAATAATCTGGGATCTGAATTCCTGAGCACAAAGAAACCAGAAACTGGCATTTGACATTTGGGGAAGCCCAGAGAATAGTGCTCCATGTGAGGTTTTAATTGAACGTGTATCCAGTCAGCCATTTCAATGCAAGTCAGGATTGGAAATACAGCTACCCAGGAAGGATATGTGGAAAGTTCTTTTGTCTGATCATTTGGACCCCAGTGTACCACATGAAAAACCTACAAGTTTTCCACTGCTAGACTGGGATAAAAGGGACAGAAAAGGGAGAAACTGAATATAAGATGATTCCGAAGGTAGAACCATAGCTGAGTTCTGGACTGAAGATACCTTAGACAAAGAGAGACAGCCCACCCATCTGTGTGAAAATGATGAATATGCCCTGGCTCTGTTCAGAGCACTTGCCCTCTTTAAAAAAACACAAAATTTTATTGAGATATATTCACACTTCCAAATTATACAATCCATGTTTCACGGTATTATCACATATTTGTGTGTTCATCACTGTGATCATTTTTAGAACATTTACATTACTTCAGAAAAAGAAATGAAAAAAGAAACCTCCAAATATCCAATGCCCTTTACCCCTCCATCTTATTGATCACTAGTATTGCTCTCTACCAACTTTTAAGACTTACAGTAGAGATAGGTTAACCAAGACAGTGTAGTATTGTCAGAGATAGAGATATAGATCAGTGGAACAGACAGGAAAAAGAAAACGTCCAGAAGTAGATGTTTACAAACATGAGAAACTGACTTATTTTTTTGCTATAAAGTTATGCAATCATTATCAAAGATCAAGGCTACTGGATTACAGTTCAACAACTTCAGGTATTTCCTTCATTTTGCCCATTTTTAGTTGGGTGTTTGTTTTCTCATTGTTGGCTATTAAGAGATCTTTGTACATTTGGATTCAAATCATTTATCAGATATGTGCTTTGCAGTATTTTCTCCAGGCCTTAAGATTTTTCTTTTCATTCCTGTATCAATGTCTCTCACAGGGCAGAAATTTTAAATTTTAGTGAAGTCCAACTGATAAATATTCTTTTTTCATGGAACATGCACTGGATGCTATATCTAAAAACACCAAACCATAGGTCCCCAGAGTTTCTTGTATGTTTCATTCAAGAAGCTTTATAATTTGTATTTTACTTTGAAGTGTATGATTAATTTTTAGTTAATATTTGTTAAATGCATGCAGTCTGTGACAGAATTCCTGTTTGTTTGCATGTGCATTCCACTGTTTGAGCATTGTTGAAATGACAGTATTTTCTCCATTGAATTGCTCTTGCTCTTTTATCAAACACCAGTTGACTGCCTTTGGGTGGGTCTATTTCTGGGTTCCCTAACAAGACTATGTTTCTATTTCACCAATACTACTTTGTTTGATTATTGTGTTTTTACAATTAATCTTAAAGTCCTGTAGTATGAGTCCAACAACTTTGTTCTTCTTCATATTTTTTTTTTTGCCTATGTAAGTCTTTTGTTCTGCTGTATAAATTTTAGAAGAAGTTTGTCAACTTTCACAAAATTACCCGCTGCCATTTATAATAGGATTGAGTTAAATGTATAGATTAAGTTGGGAAGAAACACATCTTAACAATACTGAGTCTTCAACTATGAAGACAAAATACATTTCTTTCTTCCTTCCTTTCTCTTTTTCTCTCTTTATTTTCAATTTTTTATTGTAGTAACTTACACACAACTCAATATTTCTCATTGTCACCATTTTCAAGTGTAAAATTTGATAATATTGATATTATTCAAAATATTGCTCTACCATCACCAATATTGATTATATTCTGAATATTGTATTACTACTTTTTCATCACATGGTACAAATGTCTGGTCAATGTGTTTGTTGAATAAAATAAAATCTTAAAAAATTTGTAGTAGAAAATATTGTTTTGGGAAAATGCTTAAAACTGTAGACAAGGATGGGTAATCCTTTTGCCAGTCAGCAAAACATTGAGGAGAAGGAAGAGCATTTGTTTACCCTAATATTTTCAGATAATGATCACTAGTTGTATATATAATAAACATGAAATAATTAATTTAATGCATTTGAGTTACAATCCAGAGCATATATGTTAAATTGATGATAGCATGGTAGCTCCTTATGGCCAAATTTGCATTGCCATGGTCTCTTTTCCAGCAGTTTCATCAGCTATATGGAAACAGAAAAGCAAACATGTGTTTCAACATTTATCCTCTGGGACTCTCAGAAGATGCAGAATTTCAACCCCTCCTCTATGGGCTGTTTCTGACAATGTACCTTGTTACTTTCATTGGGACCCTGCTCATTATCTTGGCCATCATCTCTGACTTCCACTTCCATATGCCCATGTATTTCTTCCTCTCTAACCTGTATTTTGCAGATACTGGTTTCATCTCCACCACTGTCCTAAAGATGCTGTTGAAAATCCAGACTGAAAGCAAAATCATAAGTTATAAATATTGCCTCAACCAGCTGTATTTTTTATGCTTTCTGGAGAATTAGAAAATTTCCTCTTGGCTGTGATTGCCTATGACCACTCTGTGGTCATCTGTCACTCCCTGCACTACGCAGTCATCATGAACCCCAATCTCTGTTATCCTGCTGCTGGCATCCTGGTTATTGAGTGTTGTGGATGCTCTTATACATGGTTTATTGGTTTTGTGATTGTCTTTCTGTGCCAAGTTGGAAATTCCCCACATTTTTGGCAACTTAAACAGGTAGTCCATCTTGCTTATTATGACAACATTCTCAATGAACTAGTGATGTATTTTCAGATGAACTTGTGGGCATTATTGCATTCAGTGGTATCCTTTTCTCTTACTCAAAGATCGTAGCCTCCATTTTGAAAATTTCATCAGCTGGGGGCAAGTATAAAGCATTTTCCACTTGGTCTCACCTCTCAGTAGTGTCCTTGTTTCAGGGTTCAGGTTTGGAGTACACATTAGTTCTGCAGCTACCCCAAACTCAAGGGAAAGTGCAAAAGCTTCAGTGGCATACATTGTGGTGACTCCCATGCTAAGCCCCTTTATCTATAGTCTTAGAAACAAGAACCTAAAGTATGCCTTAAAAAAAATCTTTTCAGTTGCGACAGCCTTTCTATAAAAGGATCCTTTGTCTCAAGTTTAGAAATTTGTTCATGATTATCAGAGGTCAACATTAGGAGATCTAAATTTAGATTATTTTCTTAGTTTATAGGAAGATGACCTGTTATTTAGCTAATTTCCAGAACTCTAATTGTTTAATTTTTATACATCAAAACACCTGTTTCTTCTGTAGCTTTAGTTAAGCATTTGACTTCTCTGATTGTAGTCCATGGTTTAAGTATCGAAACAGAACACACTGCCTGGATTTAATCAGTAAAATGTTTAATACATGTAATTTTGTAATACAAAATTATAGAAATTGCTGGAGGGATGAAGGGGTACTGCAGTTCCTGCCAGATGAAAGCAAATGCTTTTGTGTTGTATGCTTTTGGTGAAAAATCATTTGTCATATCAAAGACTGTGGAATTGTTACCTGGGTTTCTTTAAACCTACTCCATAAAGTGGTCACATCCTGAACTGGAGTCACCATTTGATTAAGTTTACAATAATCCACATCCCGTCTCTGATATATATCTGCACAAACCAAAACATAAGTTAAGTTATGTCAACATTACAACACCTGTTCCTTCAAACATGGGTGTTGTCCCTAATTTCTGTGTTTTTCTCCAGCTCTGTAACGTTCTTTAAAAACTATTTTGATAGTGAGGACATTTTCTGGAAATTTCCTTTGGCACTCCCTACAATAATGTTCCTCATTTACAGATCCTAAAATGTAATGTGAGTATTTTGCCTATTGCCAGCTATATCTTTTCAATTTATGTAGAAATACTGTGCTCTCTATGATGTAGAATAAAGCAAATGATTCATTTATCACCTTACCATAGAGCCATCCCTTTGAATCACAAACAAGAGTGGCATTTTGAGATGTGGTAATTGCTCTGAACTAGTGTCCAAATGTGAAAAAAATATGATATGGTCTTTTTGTTTTTCTCCCTCCCCATTCTTTGGCAAAGTTGTGAATTCATCTTATTTTGTATTTCTTCAAATCAAAGACCACATCCTGTTTTTGAGTTATAACCACATCAGAAAACACATTCTGTGGTTTTCAGAAGATAGAGATTTGGTTCATGCAGTACTGGAAAATTTCCAGTTTCTGATTGTGCCATAATGTAAGAATTAAATTTCCTCAGCTTGTCATTAAAAAAAAATCTCTCCAGTGCAATTTAAAACCCCACTTCATTCCACATTCCTTGAATTATGATTACCAAAAAAATCATTTATCATAGAAATCCGTTTGTCAAATCTTTCCTGGACATTTCTTTAGGGACTAGTGCAAACAATGTATTGTGAATGCTATGCACACACCAGTGGAAATAGTGTCATCGTTGTCCTTAGGCCCAACAAGTTGATACATCAATTTCCATATTGCTATCCTGGAAATTCTGTGTTTTTACAATCAGTTCTTGAATCCAATTTTTTACCTCAATGGCTTATTTTCTTTAAGCAGAAATGTCTTTTTGAAGAAATATCTTTAAGAATGTTGAGAAGAAACTTAACAACCATGTAATCTCAACAGTTTTGAAGAAACTAGAGTTTTGCCTTTCCAGTAATTGGAAGTTTACAAAACACTGAAAAACAGTCCAGCCAGGAATTTTGATACTTCTTTTATCAGTAACATTGTATAAACAAGAAGATGGCACTGGAATATTTGGATCCGCAAATACAAGGCATTTTCTGCAATATTGGAAGTCAGAAGCTCTTGCCATAAGTTTCAGTTAAATAGGCACTGTGTCTGCTTGTTCACCATCCTCTGGAGTACAGGAACACAAACCAAAATGAGGAAAAAATGGCTGCTAACATGCCATCCACCCTACTCACCTCATATCATATCACATAGTCTCGATGGTGGGTGCCAAACTTACTTATACTTTGGGTGTAATTTAGGAGACAGGGCAACTGTACCTCTTTCAAAATTCTTTAAGGCTTTTCCCTGTTTTCCTTCCAGTACATAGTTATATATACCTAGCTAGTACATAGGTTCTTAGAAAGGATAATTTTTAGAGCATGTTATGGGTGAGTGATGGATACTGTTACAAATCTACCATATACTTCTTGGTCTTTACTTAATTTACCATTCCTATACCTCCTATTTTTCTCTCAGACAAAAAATATTCCTGAGTTTTATCAGTAGTATTTTACTCTTCTACAGGAAACTTCAAAGATGTGGTAAAAAAGTTATTCATTCTGCACTGAGGGGATAACTTTATTTTAATGGAAAAAAAACTAAATTTTATTCTAGAGGAGTCTATAAATGGATAGAAAAGAAACAAATGACCAAATGACTAAAGTATGGCTTGGGTTACACTAATTAATCTGTATGGAAATGACAAACTCTCCAGTCAAAAGACAAAGACTGGTAAAATGGATGAAAAAGCATGATGTAACTCTATGTTGCTTACAAGAGGCAAAACTTACAGCTGAGAACACAGATAGTTTGAACAAGAAAAGATGGAAAAAAATTACAAGCTATTAATAACCAAAAGAGAACTGGATTGGCTATACTGATATTGGATAAAATAGACTTTAAAGACAAAAGCAATCACATGAGACATTGGAAGATAGTACATAATGATAAATAGTTCAATACAATAAGAAGATTTAATATAAATATATATGAATCTGCTGGTTGGCGGCGGCGGCGGCGGCGAGCTGGAGCGGAGCGCCCCGTGTGCACGTGTGGAGAAGCGGCGGCACCAGCGCGGCGGCGGGAGACATCCCCGCCCCCTCCGGAGACACAGGGCCGCGCTTGGCTCTCGCGGCCTCCGTCACCCGCTCAGCTCCCTGCCCCAGGCTAGGAGACTGGCTTGTAGGGTAGAGTGGCCCGAGCTGAGGGCGCGAAGAGCACAGGGCGGCGACGGCGTTGATATCGGTGGTAACGACGGCCTCAGCAGACGGGGAAGATGAAAGGTAGCCGGATCGAGCTAGGAGATGTGACACCACACAATATTAAACAGTTGAAGAGATTAAACCAAGTCATCTTTCCAGTCAGCTACAATGACAAATTCTACAAGGATGTACTGGAGGTTGGCGAGCTGGCGAAACTTGCCTGTTTCAATGATATTGCAGTAGGTGCGGTATGCTGTAGGGTGGATCATTCACAGAATCAGAAGAGACTTTACATCATGACACTAGGATGTCTGGCACCTTACCGAAGGCTAGGAATAGGAACTAAAATGTTAAATCATGTCTTAAACATCTGTGAAAAAGATGGCACTTTTGACAACATCTATCTGCATGTCCAGATCAGCAATGAGTCAGCAATTGACTTCTACAGGAAGTTTGGCTTTGAGATTATTGAGACAAAGAAGAACTATTATAAGAGGATAGAGCCTGCAGATGCTCATGTGTTGCAGAAAAACCTCAAAGTCCCTTCTGGCCAGAATGCAGATGTGCATAAAACAGATAACTGAACAAATTACAGATGAACTTTCTTGCACTTGCTTGTCGCCAAATAAAAGAGAGGCCCACTGATTTTTTTCCCCTTCTTTCTTTTAACGCTTCCCCCCTCTTTATTCTTGTTTCTCTTTCTTTCTTTTTTCTATCTTTCCTTCCTTTTCTCTAAAAGTTTTAATACTTTCAAGGACATTAATCATGTTTGGATTGTTTGAGTTTTCTGACTTTCGTGAGGTGGTTTCATTGAGGGAGGGAGAAGGTGTAGGTATGTTTAGTTTCACAGTTAAAGTATATGGTTCCAAAAATTGGGGTGTTAAATAATTTCAAATTTTTTAGCTAATTTTTTAAAATGTCCTGCTTTCACATTGAAGGGCAGAGCCTACAAAATATTGTATATTTCAAAAGACAAAAAGAAGCAGCAGCAATATCTTGTTCTCTAATTCATAGACAAGTTAGTGTGTTTGTGGTACTTTGGGTTTTTTAAAGACTATTTGTGGGATACTAATCCCTAAACATTGCCTTCACTCCACTGTTAGTCCTTCTGAGCACCATCTCAGGAGTTGGACCATTATTATCCTTGTAAGAAATACTTAAGCTTTGGTTGTTGTTGTTTTTGTTTTTTGTTTTTTTAATGCAGTTGTTTCCTTTCTTCTTTGCTGGTGGTTGAGGTAGATGGGGCAGTTTGGTTAGGTAGTGTTTATACTTTGGTCTCAGTATTTGAGTTAAACTGCTTTTTGCTAATGAGTGGGCTAGTTGTTAGCAGGTTTGTTTTTCCTGCTGTTGATTGTTACCAGTGGAATTAACTTTTAGAGTGTGAGCTGGTGAGATTAATTTATTTTAATATCCCAGCTAGAGATATGCCTTTAACTGACCTAAAGAGGTTTGTTGTGATTTACCTTTTTTTTTCTCCTGCCCTTTTTCTTCAGTGAACCCAATAGTAGTTTTAGTCAACATTGTTAAAAATGGAGTTTATGTCCTTATTGGTCAAGACCCCTAATTAAACCTGAAGCAGGTGTTTTCTCTTGGACATATTAAAAAGTACTTAAAAGGAAGTTTAGCTGTATTTGTGGCACAAAAAATGCATTTAATGTCAGCTAATGCAGGCTGCTAAACCTGTGGCCTCTGAGTGTTTGATTTAATAGGGAAGAATATCTAGGCAGTATTTTTGAGAACATAGCTGCGCCTTTGCTTACCTGTTGGAGAACATCCCAGATTTGATTACACTCTGTGCCTACAGTGTTGAGTTTAAGGATTTGGGGAAGAGTGGAATTGTTGAACGTATTGCTTCTATTCTTGGAAAAGTAGAAGTCTATAAGTGTTAATAATGCACATGTCACTGTGACCTCCTCTACTGACAGAACTGACTTATGCCAGAATATTTTCTGGCACGTAGACAAGTGGCTTTGATATTGATCAGTTTTTTTTGAAAGATGGGAAACATCTGAAATTTTTGTCTTTTCCTCCCGTAGTCCCATCTTCAATATTTAAAATTTTTTAGATTGTCAATACTGATGACCTTTTACAATGTCCCATTAGATTTTAAAACTACACAAGGATTGAGTTTTCTCTTGCTTGACTTTGAAAGGAAGGTTGATTCATAACGTTTATCCTCTTATGTAAAATTCTGGTATGAAAGTGTCATCTCTCCAGATATGCTATTTACAAAATATTTATGCACATTTTATAATCCTAAGTTCTTATTTGAGAATGTGAAAGTGTAATAGACTTAAACAGTCTTATTGAGTGCCAAGAATAATACAGAAAAGGAAGGTAGTTGATGAATGAACATATAGGGCTCCAGTCTTAAGATAGTAAAAATCTACAAAGACCACGCTGTTTCTTGAGCATCAGTTTTTTAAGCAGTCTGAATCTAGGCTTAGAAGAAAGGTTTCATGTTAAGCACTTTTAACCTTCGTGGATAAACTTCAGCTTGCTCTTGCCAAGAGAAGAGTGCTTGAGTTACAGAAGGCATTAGTTTGAAGAATTCACTCTTTTTGTAAGCTTCAGGTTATCAAAATAGATTTTGATATGTAAATGAATTTTCTGAGATGACACTGCCTCTATTTCTATAACCATTTTGCCTGGACTATCTAAACAGTCCTATGAATGTATCCCTAAATGTGGTTATTGAAAACAGAATAGCTGCCTCATGACAATTAAGTAAATGTTATTTAAGGAGGGAAAAAATTTAAATTTTGAATTGATTGTGCAGGCTCCCTGTCATTATAGTTTTCTTTTTTCCACACTTTTCAATAACTTAACCTAAATCGTAAATGTTTGTAAAGGGTTAATCGTCCTGCATCAATTCCATCCACTTAAGGAGAGAGAAAAGCTGGGCACTAATTCATATGCCTGTGAATCAGTAAAGACTGAATTGCGTGTCCCATGTTGAGTTGGTAATTTTGACATATAATAAAAATTCTCTTGTTGGAGGTATTACAATAAATAATTCTATTAACTGGAAGATCACAGAATGTGTCCATCATATTTTTCAGGATAGATAGTTTTTACTGTGTGATGAATAGGTAAAAATTATACTATATGATAATTGATTTCTGTTCTAAAGAAGAGAATCTGTAGATATATCTATGCAATATATAATTTGTCCAGATTAGTTTTCATTTGGTAAGAAAGTTCTGAAATATCCCCCAAAGCAGTTTACTTATCAATTGAAAGTCCTCCAAAAATAGAACTATTGGGAAATCTTTGTGTGTGGTGGTGGAAAAGAAAAGCTCCCTCAGTTTTTTGGAGGGAATAACTTTAAAAATACTTAAATGGCTAAGTTTACCTGGTGTGGTTAAGAATTAAACTTGTCAATTTTAACATTGCTGTTACATCTGAAATAAACTTGTGATGTTCTGCTAGTAAAAAAAAAAAAAAAAAAAATATATATATATATATATATATATATATATATATATATATATATATATGAATCTAATCAGAAAGCCCCAAAATACATGAATCAAATTTTGACAAAACTTAAGGGAGAAATTGATAGTTCATAACTTAAGTATGCTACTTTCATTAATGGATAGAACATCTAGACAGATGATTGATAAGGAAACAGAAGATTCACATAACAGTATAAACAATCTAAGACCTAAAAGACATATACAGAACATTCTAATGAACAGAAGCAGAAAACATATTTTTCTCAAGTACACATGGATCATTCTCCAGTATCAATCACATATTAGTTAAAAACACAAGTCTCAATAAATTTAAGAAGCTTGGAATTATGCAAACCGTCATCTCTGACCAAAATGAAATGAAGCTAGAAACCTAAACAGTACAAAACTGGAAAATACACAAATATGTGGGAGATAACAACACCCTTTTAAAGAATCAAAATCTCAAAAAAAAATCATCAAAGTGGAAATCAGGAAATATCCTGAGACTAATGAAAATACAACACAACATACAAAAACTTATGTGATGTAGTGAAGGCAGTGCTCAGAGAGAAATTTACAGCTATGGATAACTACACTGAAAAAGAAGAAATATCATAAATCATTAACCCAACTTCAACTTGAAAGAATTAGTGAAAGAAGGGAAAGCTGAACTTAAAGCCACTAGAAGGAAGGAAATTAAAAAAACAAATTAGAAGTTTGGAGTTAAATGAAATAAAGAATAGAAAAACAGTTGAGAGAACCAATGAAACTAAAAGTCAGCTCTTGGAAAAGATTGATAAGATTGCAAAAGTTTAGCTAGACTGAAAGAGAGAAAAGAGAGGATGCATATTACTAAAATCCAAAATGAAATTGGGGACATTGCTAGATATTGCAGAAATTAAAGGTTTATAAGTGAATAGGATGAACAATCATGTGCTAGGAATCTAGATAATTTAGAAGAAATGGACAAATTCTTAGAAACACACAACTTAACTAAATTGACTCAGAAAGAAATGGAAGATATCAGTGGACATTCATGTAAAGAGATTCATTCAAGAATCACAAATCTCCCAACAAAGGCCAGCATAGGACCAGACCACAATAATGGTGAATTCCAAAAAAACACTCAAAGAATTAACTCTAATTTTCCCAAACTTTTCCAAATTGAAAAGGAGAGAACTCTTCTTAACTCATTGTATGAGACAAATATTATTGTGATACCATACCAAAGCTACATAAAGACATAACAAGAAAGGAAAACTAAAGACTAATTTTCCTTATATACATATATGCAAAAATCCTCAATGGAATTCAACAAAATTTTAGCAAATCAAATCCAACAGAATTTTAAAAGATTTAACCACCAGGACCAAGTAGGATTTATCTCATAAATGCAAGGGTGTCAATATAAGAAAATCAATCAGTGTAATACACCACATACACAGAATTAAGAGGAAATCACATGATAATCTGAATTGATGCAGAAAATGCTTTTGACAGAGTCCAATGCCCTTTCAGGATAAAAATATTCAGAAAATAAGAGTAGAAGGTAACTTCCTTGACATGGTAAAGGTCATATATATAAAGAAACAGCTAATCTTATACTCAATGCTGAAATAGTGAAGGTCTTCCCCTTGAGGTCTGGAACAAGACAAGGTTACTTGCTTTCAATATTGCAATTCAGTGTTGTCCTGGAAGTCCTTGCCAATGAAATTAGCAGTGAAATTAAACAAAAGTCATTCACATTGGGAAGGGAGAAGTAAAACTATCTGTATTCAGAGATGACATGATCCTTTATATAGAAAATACCTAAGTATCCACAAAAAAACATCTAGAGCTCATAACCAAATCCAGCCAAATGCAAGCTACAAGATTAGCATGCCAAAATGTGCTGTGATTTATACCCCAGCAAAGAACATTCCTAACTGGCAGTTAAAAAATATCATTCAACATAGCATCTAAAAGCGTAAGATATCTAGGAATAATTTTAACTAAAGAGGTGAAGGACTTGTATACTGAAAGGTGCAAAACACTGCTGAAGGAAATTAGAGAAGAATTCAGTAAACAGAAAATCATCCTATATTCTTGGATAGGAAGAAATAAGATTATTAAGATGTCAATAATATCCTAAGCGATCAATGGCTTGAAAAGAATCCCTATCAAAGTCCCAGGAACATTTTTAGCAGAAATGGAAAGGATGATCCTCATTCATATGGAATTTCACTTCAGGAGAACTGCTGTACCCCTTAGGGTGTTGCATTTATTTATTTTCCTTTATCTCTTCCTGTTTAGACTGTTTGAGAGAAGGCACTATATACTACTGTTTTCTTCATTCTCAGGGCATAGTTTAGTGCTTACCATACAGTATTGCTGAATAAATATTCTTGAATGATTAAAAACAATTTGTTCAGTGAGTTGAATAGATATTTGGAACAATGGGAAGGAAGCATAAGCAGTGAAACGAGAGAAAATAATGTTGAGAGAGGGCATCCCCATGAAAGAGAGCCAACTTTGGAGGACACAGCTCAGAGACAAAAGATATTTTAGTGCATCAGAATCTCTGTCTAGAATCAATGATACTCTGGGAAACCCTGCAACACTAGAGCCTACACCTAAATGAAAGTGACCTCCTCCTGGGAGGAGGGATTCCACTGGGGTAAGAGATTAACAAGGAATTTCCAAAGTTGTCTCCCAAGGGTGAAAACTTGGACCAGTTTTCATTGCATTTTTCTTTCTTACCTCAAGAGAACTAAGTATTTCAGTAAGTATACAGACAAAAGAATACCCTATTATTGAGGCTCATGGGAATGAAATCTCTAAAGGCCCAGAAACTAAATGCTTCCCCTGCACTGTGTCATCTACTTTAACAGTCTCTGTGAGGAGGAAACAAAATTGTGTCTTCCAGAGACTTCATCAGTGGTTCCATATCCCTGCCCCTCCTGGGAGCAGAGCTTCCAACTTCATGCTTCTCTCACACACTCTTCTTAGGTAATTTCTGGTTGAGTCACAGAACCTTCACAGGTGCCTGGAAATGTATTGTGGCTCCAGGGATCCATTTTTATTGGTAGTGACTTTAAGGTTATCAACAGGGAAAACACATGGAGGGTGCTTAAAAATACAAAGTTCTATCTGGTGAAAACCTGATTGTGGATGGAGATAATGAATATACTAAAACACCTTCTTCATCCTTTCTGTCTCCTCTGGCATTTGATCTCACTCATTAGGCATCCCTCTCTCAACAGCATTTTTCCATGTTTAATAATTCCTGTGAAGAATGAGTCTACTGGGATAAAAAGTGAACATGAAACTCCAGAACTTTCTCTCAAGGGTCAAAAGAATCACATGTTTGCATTGAGTTTTTCTTTCTTCCCCCAAGAGATCTAAATATCTCAGTCAGTAGAGGGACAAAATAAAACTTCAGTAATGTGGCTCATGGTAATTAAATCCTTAAAAGACTGCAAACTATAAATGATTCCCCTAAAATGCCTTAAGTCTAATTTTACAACTTCTAGTGAGGAGGAAACCTAGTTTTGTCTTCTAGAGACTTCATGAAGGGCTCCATCTACCTGCCTTTCCTGGAAACAGAGCTTCCAATTTCTTCCACCATTTGAGGAAGAACCTATATTGGAGAAAGAAGACCCTGCTTAGATAATTTGTGGATGAGTCATAGAATCTCCACAGGTTCTGGGACAATGTATTATGGCTCCAGTAACCCCTTTTTTGGTAGCAACTTTGGAGGCATCAACAAGTGGACACGTAAAGACAGACTAAATATAAAAAGTCCTGTCTGTTTACAAAGCCTGATTGTGGAGGTACAAAAGAGATACACTAAATATCTTCTTTCTCCATACTTTCTTCTCTGGCATTAGCTCTCACTCATGGGGCTTTCCTCTCTGCATAGCATTTTTCCTTGTTTTACTGCTTCTTATTTTCCACAATTGTTGGAAGTATCTCTTTAGCCATATTCCTCCATTTTTTTTCTTTTAGTTTTTCAACAACCATTTATTCATCTAATACTCATGGCAGGCAATAAGTATTGTTTTGGGATAAAGAAATGAGTAAGACATTGTTTCTTGTTTTAAAGAGATTACAGCTAACTTGGAAAGAGTCATGAATGAGTGCATGCAATATCCTGAGGTAGCACTGAAATCCAAGTGAAGAGGATCCAAAAGTTCAGACTCATCCTGTGGAGGTGAGTGGCCACTTCAAAAGACTGCTGATAATTTTACTGAGCCTGGAAGGATGAATTGGAGTAATTCCAGTATGGAAGGTTGTAGAAGCACATAAAGAAGAGATGACAGAGAAAAAGATGTGGGATCATTATAACTGTAAGTTTTGGTTATGTTTAAAAGTAGTTCTTAATATCTGATGAATAATAAGTGCCTGGGAGTGAAAGGTGGAACCTGAGCCTGGCCAGGATGGTAGGAGCCTGGTAACAGAGAGCCTTGTGTTTGTCCATGAAACTGATGTTTATGTTTGTAGTCATTGGAGAGTCATGCAAGGTCTATAGAAGGATACATCCTTAAAAAGTCTTGCCCTGTGGAAAGCTCGTCCTGATCAATTTCCATTGTTCAGACCATGGAGAGACAATGTGGGCTGGAAATACCACAGTGGAAGTGGAGATGGAGGTAGGTTTGTGGAATGAATCTGTGTGGGGTTGAATCATAATGTATTAAAATATTCACTATTAATATTAGGCAAAATGTTGCAAAATTATATTCATTAATTTATTTAATCCTTTAAATTACTCTATGAAATTGTTATCACTATTCTGATTTCAAGGATGAAGAACCTGAGGCTTATAGCACACTCTTATAGCAGTGTGATATTCTTGTCCAAGGCATGTGTGCCAGTTTCAATGTATTATGTCACCCAGAAAAAGCCATGTTCTTTGATGCAATCTTGTGGGGGCAGACATATTAGTGGGGATTAAGTTGGAATGTTTGGATTAGATTCTTTCCATGGAAATGTGCCCCAGCCAACTGTGGGTGATGACTCTGGATAATTTCCATGGAGGTGTGGCCCCGCCCATTCAGCATGGGCCTTGATTAGTTTACTGGAGCACTATATAAGCTCAGACAGAAGGAGCAGGCTTGCTACAGCCAAGAGGGACAGTTTGAAGAATGCACAGAAGTGGCAGATGAGAGAAAGTTTGAGGACAGCCATTGAAAGCAGACTCTTACTCTGGAGAAGCTAAGAGAGGATAAATGCCCCAAGAGCAACTGAGAGGACATTTTGAAGAGGCCCTGCAGCCTAGAGAGGAACATCCTGGGAGAAAGCCATTTTGAAACCAGAACTTGTAGCAGACTCCAGCCACGTGCCTTCCCAGCTAACAGAGGTTTTCTGAATACCATTGGTCATTGTCCGGTGAAGGTACCCAATTGTTGATGCATTACCTTGGACATTTTATGGCCTTGAAGACTGTAACTGTACAAATAAACCTCCTTTTTAAAAGCCAGTCCATTTCTGGTGTTCTACATTCTGGCAGCATTAGCAAACTAGAACAGATTTTGGGACATGGAGTGGGGTGCTGGTGCTGCTCTGTTTGCAAATACCAAACATGTTGGAACAGCTTTTCAAATGGATGAGGAAGGTTCTGTAAGAATTGTGAGGATCTTGATAGAAAAGGCCTGGATGGCTTGCAAGAGACTCTTAGTGGAACTGTGGACTCTAAAAGTACTTCTGATGAGGGCTTGAGCAGAAATGATGAATGCATGGCTGCAAACTGGAAGAAGGGTGATCCTTGTTTAAAGTGGCAGAGAATTTGGCAAAATTGACTCCTGGTGTTGGAAGGAAGGCA
The DNA here is from genome assembly GCF_015220235.1 of Choloepus didactylus. Lineage (NCBI taxonomy): Eukaryota > Metazoa > Chordata > Mammalia > Pilosa > Megalonychidae > Choloepus > Choloepus didactylus. The sequence goes on from NW_023637606.1 coordinate 8,130,017, forward strand.
GAATTTGAAAGCAATGACCTGGAATGTTTAGCTGATGAGATCTCCAAGAAAAATATAGAAGAAGTAGCCTAACTTTTACTTGCAGCTTATAGTAAAATGTGAGAGGACAGAGACAAGCTGAGAAATGAAACCTTGGTTTCAAAGAAACCAAGAAATTGATGGCCTAAAAAACTCTGGGCTTCCAGAGGTGAAACGCTATAAGCTACAGCCCAATGTGAGGATGTAACCAAACATGGAACCCAGCCACCATTTCAGTACAAGCCAAGATTGGAGAAGGAGTTAAGCAGAAAGGAGTTGTGGAAAGTCCTATTGTCTGACGGCTTTAACTCTTGTGTGCTTCATGCAAAGCCAACAGATTTTTTGTGAGCTCTTTATAAATAGAGCTGCTGCCAGTCAGGACTGGAGAGACAGACAAGGAATAAATTGAAGGGAAAATTTCCTCAAAGACAGAGCCATGGAGGTTGTGGTCTGGAGCCAAGTGGTCTCAGGCTAGGAGAATGGAGTGGCCCACAGGCATGGAAAGGGTGAATTTGCCCTGGAAGTTCTGGGTGGGCCTTCAACCTCTATGTTCAGGAAAGCTGTTGCCTCCTCAGTCCTCAAAGATGGTGGAGCATATTCCCAGGGGACTTGGGAAAGCCTGGCCAACACCCCACTCTTCTAAATGGGTCGAGCATGTGCCCCAGAGATGAAAGAGAATCCGGGTGCTGCCCCAATGTTTGAGGAGGTTGGGCAAAGAAGGTGGCCTCCCCAATATGTGGATATGTTGGAGCATTCATCCCAGTGTTTGGAGGGGAAAGGGCTGCCACAAAGGCCCTTAAGTAGGGTTAGACTCCTGCTATCTCAAGCCCCAAGGATGCAACATCATTCTGTAAATGACTCTCAGGCTTTGAAATCTAATGGAATTTGCCCTGTGGGTTTTAGGAACTGTTTTGGTCCTGTGAACCCTGTTTTCCTTTCAGTTTCTCCTTATGGCAATGGGAATTTTATCCTAGGAGTGTCCCTCTTTTTTGTGTTGGAAGCACATAACTTGTTCTATGTTTACAGGTCCACAAAGTGGAATTTTACTTTTCAACAGACCATACCTATAACTGATTTTGATGGAATCTTGTACTTTATTGTTACTGAAATGATTTAAGTTTCTGTGATATTGTGATGGGATGAATGTATTTTGTATATGGAAAGATCATGATTTTCTGGGGTGCAGGGGGTCAAATGTGCTGGTTTGAATGTATTATTTCCCCAGAAAAAGCCATGTTCTTTCATGCAATCTTGTGGTGGCAGACATATTAGTGGGAATTAAGTTGGAACATTTGCATTAGGTTCTTTCCATGGAAATGTGCCCCAACCAACTGTTGGTGATAACTCTGATTGGATAATTTCCATGGAAGTGTGGCCCCACCCATTCGTCATGGGCCTTGATTAGTTTACTGGGGCACTATATAAACTCAGACAGAAGGAGCAGGCTTGCTACAGCCAAGAGAGACACTTTGAAGAATGCACAGAAGTGGCAGATGACAGAGTTTGAGGATGGCCATTGAAAGCTGACTCCTACCCCAGAGAAGCTAAGAAAGGAAAAATGCCCCAAGAGCAACTGAGAGGACATTTTGAAGAGGAGCTGAGGCCTAGAGAGGAATGTTCTGGGAGAAAGTCATTTTGAAACCAGAACTTGGAGTAGATGCCAGCCACATGTCTTCCCATTGGCCATCCTCCAGTGAAGGTATCTGACTGTTGATGCATTACCTTGGACATTTTATGGCCTTAAAGATGGTACCTGTGTAACCAAATAAACCCCCTTTATAAACACCTGTCCATTTCTGGTGTTTTGCATTCCAGCAGCATTGGAAAACTAGAACAGCATGTCATCATGTTTGGAATTATGCACAACTACATTGTCTTCCAAGATTTTGTTTTTCACTAATAATTTTACTTCTTAATAAACTTGATTTTTAGAAGTGCTAGGTTGAGAGAAAAATTGTGAGATATTAGAGTTTCCAAAAATTTCTCACCCACTGCCCCCATCTCCCATCTAGAATACCACATTACATTGATTTGTCATAAATTCTTAGTCCCTTTGTGATGGCGACTGTGACAGTTTCTCAGAGTATCCTTGTTTCTGAAGACCTGGATATTTTTGAGGAATTCTGTTCAAGTATTTTGGAAAATGTTCCTGTTAGGATTTCTCTGATTCTTATGCCATGATTCAAGTGGGTTATGGGTTTTTGGAGGAAGATATCAGAGATAAAGTGCTGTTTTCATCACATCATATCTAAGGTGCATCCTATCATCATGAATTACCACAGTGGATGTTGACCTTGAACAGCAGAGTTTGCCAGGTTTCTGCATTATAAAGTTACTCATTTCCCCACCTTTCCATATATCACCTTTGCAAGTAGCCACTCTGTGAAGCCCTCTCTTTAGCACTGGGGATTTTGCTTCACCTTCTTGAGAGAGCAACATCTACATAAATTATTGGAAATTCTTGTGCAAGAGAGGTTTATGTCGTCTTGTATTTATTCAATAATTTATTTATATTAGCATGTACTTGTGACATTTACTTTTTTACTTGGGTTATGATAAAATACAATGTTTGGCCATGGGAGATTTTTCAGTTTCACCCTGAGTCTCTTTCTTATATGTCTATCATTGAGGGTTTTATTTTATCAGCTACTTAATTCCTGTTACTACAAGATGCTCTAGGTTATTCTTGTATATTTCTTACCCCAGCACTAGATTCAGACATTTCTCCAAGAAGCTTTTTATTGTAGAATGGTGCTAAAAGCCAAGATCTGAACAGTATCTGTACCCTTTCCACAGACATAGTAAGTATATACATGTGTGTCTACTGACCTGTGCATATGCACATATCCATAAATATTTCTAAATGTAACCCTCTGTATCCTTATCAACCTACATATGTTGTTTCCTATTCTAAGTCATTGCCACACAGAAGTCTCACTTCCTCCTCTTGCTTATCTGTAACCTCCCATGCCACAGTGAGAAGTGTATTCCCCTCATCTGCCATTCATTTACATGACAGTTTGATGCCAGGGTACATGTATGAAAGTAAAAGAATTGTTAATTCTTATCCTGATATAACCTTATCAATTATAGTCCTGTATTTTTGTACAGTTTCTATTGACTTCCTTTTGCAGACTAAATTCATATCCAATATTAGTAGATTTAATACCTTTTCCCTAAATCCGCTCTGTGAGGGCATGCCATTCATTTGTAATACACTTAGACTGACTTGCAAAATATTGGGCTCCATCATTCGTGTTCCCTTGATCCTGTAAATGAATTTTTATTTGAATCCATTAAGGTTCACTTTTTGTGTTGTAAAGTTCAAAAAGTTTTAACAAATGCGCAATATCACATGTCTACAAATAGAGTATTATACAAAGTAGTTTCACTGCTCTAAAAATTCTGCTGTGCTTCAACTTCAACCCTTCTCCTCTACCCCAAACTCCTGGTAACTAGTAATCATTCTATTGTCTCTATTCTTTTGCATTTTCCAGAAGGCCATAAAATTGAATTCATATATACGCATCATGTTTAGACTGCTTTCTTTCAATTAGCAACAGCCATTTAAGATTCATCCTTGTCTTTTACAGCTGGCTAGAATATTTCTTTTTATCACAGAGTGATATTACATTGTGTAGAGAGGGCACAATGTGTTTTTCATTCATCGATTAAAAGACATATTGGTTGCTTTCAAAATTAGGAGATCATAAATAAAGCCACTAGAACATTCTTTTGTGGATTTCTGTGTAGACTTAATTTTCAAATATCTGCATATATATCTAAGAGCACAATTGCTGGATTTATGGTGTTTTAGTTTCCTTGACTGCTTAAGCAAATACCAAGCAATGGGTTGGCTTATATAATGAAAATTTACTAGCACATGGATTTGAGGCCAGGAAAATTCCAAATCAAGGCATCATCAAAGTGATGCTTTCTTCCTGAAGACTGTGGCCTTTTGGGGTTGGTGGCCAGTGATCTTTGGTCCTGTGCTCCTCTGTCACATGCCAATGCACATGATGACTTCTCTTGGCCTCTCTCTTCTCTTCTAGGTTCCATTGACCTTCAGCTTCTTGCTTCCCGTGGCTTCTATTTGTCTGAATTTCATTCTGCTTATGGAGGACTCTAGTAATAGGATTTATACCCATCCTGATTGTGTTGGTCTACACCTTAGCTGAAGTCACCACATCAAAAAGTCCTGCCTACAATGAGTTCACACCAACAGTAATGGATTAAATTTAAGAACACATTTTTCTGAGGTATGTACAGCTCCTACCCACCACATATGGTAATACTATGCTTAGTTTTAGAAGAAACTGCCACACTATCTTCTGACTGCATCATTTTTTAATTTCACTAACAATAAATGAAAGTCATATTGCTCCCCATCCCCCCCAGCCATAGCTATTATCAGTGTTTAAGTTTTAGCTATTATCTAATAAGTGTATGATGATATATCACTGTGGTTTAATTTTGAAGTTTAAGTAAGATTAGTGTCAGTTCTTTTTGGCAAATTTGGTAAAATTCCCCTGTGAAACCATCTCGCCATGGGCATTTATTTGTGGGAAGCTTTTTGATAACTGGATCTCTTTCCTTGTGATTGGTTGTTTGAGGTCTTCAGTTTCTCCTCTGGTCAGTCTGATTTGTTCATGTGTTTACAGGAAATTGCCCATTTCCTCTACATTATCTAGTTTGTTGACATAGAGTTGTTCATAGTATCCTCTTATGATTCTTTTTTGATTTCTTCAGGATCCACAATAATGTCACCTCTCTCTTTCGTTATTTTGTTTATTTAGGTCCTCTCTTTTTTATTTTCTCACTCTAGCTAGGGGCTTTTCAATCCTGCTGATCTCAAAGAACTAACTTTGGTGTTATTTACTCTCTATTATTTTTTTTATTCTCTATGTCATTTATTTCTGCTTTAATCCTTGTTATTTCTTTTCTTCTACTTGGTTTAGGATTAGTATGCTGTTCATTTCCTGGCTTCAATTAGTTCTTCAATTTTAGCTCTTTCTTCCCCTTTAATATATGCATTTACAGCTATGAATTACCCCCTTAGTACCACTTTTGCTGCATCTCGTAGGCTTTGATATGCTGTGTTCCCATTTTCATTCATCTCTCTATATTTAGCAATATCTCTTGCTCTTTCTTCTTCAACCCACTGATTGTTTAAGAGTGTCTTGTTTAACCTGCAGGTATTTTTATATTTTCTAAGTCTCTGATGGTTATTAACTTCTAATTGTATTCCATTGTGATCAGAGAATGTGCTTTGAATAATTTCAATTCTTTTTAAATTTATTGAGTCTTGTTTTATAGCCCATCATATGATCTATTCTGGAGAAAGTTCTGTGAGCACTAGATAAGATTGTATAGCCTGTTGATTTGGGATGTATTGTCCGATATAGGTCTGTTAATTCAAATTCATTTATAAGATTGTTTAGGTTTTCAGTTTCCTTATTGGTCTTCTGTCTGGTTGTTCTCTCTTTAAGAGAGTGATGTACTGAAGTCTCCCATAATTATTGTGGAAACATCTATTGCTTCCTTTAGTTTTGTCAATGATTTTCTCAGGTATTTGGGGCACCTTGATAGGGTGCATAAACATTTATGATTGTTATTTCTACTTGTTGAATTGTCTCTTTGATTAGTGTGTATTGGCCTTCTTTGTCTCTCACAACATCCTTTCATTTAAAGTCTATTTTATTTGAAATTAATATTGCTTCTCCTGCTTTCTTTGGACTGTAGCTTGCATTAAATATTTTTCCATCCTTTCACTTTCAATTTCTTTGTGTCCCTGTTTCTAACATGAGTCTCTTGGATGCAACAGATTGATGGTTCATATTTTTGAAAACATTCTGCCAATCTATATCTTTTAATTGGGGAATTTATTCCATTTACATTCTATGCTATTACTGTGAAGGCGTTTCTTGAATCACCCATCCTATGTTTTGGTTTATGTTTATCAGATACATTTTCCCCTCTCTCTCTCTTAATGTCTTTTAATGTACCCATACTGAATCTCTTTAGTTCTGAATCTTTCTCCATACCACTCTCTTCTTTCTTTGTTTCTCTGTTGAAAGGGCTCCCTTTAGTATCTCAAGTAAGGCAGGTCTTTTGTTCACAAATTATCTCAGCATTTGTCTATAAAAAATTTAAGCTTTCCCTCAAATTTGAAGGAGAGCTTTGCTGGATAAAGAATTCTTGGTGGCGATGTTTCTCTTTCAGAATTTTAAATATGTCATGCCACTGCCTTCCTGCCTCCATGGTGGCCACTGAGCAGTCACTGCTCAGTCTTATGCTCTTTCCTTTGTAAGTGGTGAATTGCTTCTCTCTTGCTGCTTTCAGAACTTGCTTTTTCACTTCACATTTGACAATCTGATCAGAATATGCCTTGGAGTGGGTTTATTCAGATTTATTTGCTTGGATTTTGTTGGGCACTTATGATTTGTGTATTTATGCTGTTTAGAATGTTTAGGAAGTATTTCCCAACAGTTTCTTTTAATATTCTTCCTAGACCTTTACCCTTCTCTTCCCCTTCTGGAACACCAATTATTCTTATATTTGGGCATTTTATATTGTCCATCATATCCCTGAGAACCATTTTGATTTTTCAATTTATCCCCATTCTTTCTTTTGTTCCTTCACTTTCTGTTCTGTCCTCCTTGAGGTCACTGATTCACTGCTCAGCTTCCTCTAATCTAGTATTGTGAGTATCCAGAACATTTTAATTTGATTAATAGTTTATTTTATTTCCATAAGATCATCTACGTTTTATTTACTCTTCCAAATTCTTCTTTATGCTCTTCTAGGGTCTTCTTCATGTCTTTTATATCCTGTATCATGATCTCATTGCTTGTCATTAGTTCTTTGATTAATTGCTCCAAGTACTGTATCTCCTCTGATCTTTGATTTGGGTGTTTGGGTTTGGGTTATCCATTTCTTCTGTTTTCTTCACATGCTTTAAAATTTTCTGTTGTTTTTGGCTTCATGGCATTTGCTTATCTTGATAGTGTTCTTTTAGGATATGTAGACTTATTTGAAAAATTATCTCTAATTTGTTCAGATCTACAGCTTGGTGGAGTACACTTTATCTGACTAACCAGCAGTTGGAGTCTGCAAGCCACCTATTCCTCTCAAGCCAGTTCTCCCCAACTTTGTCATTGTGGTGAGTGGGTGTTTGAATCTTGTGGAGGTCAAATTGGTGCACCAAGTTTCTGTTTGTAGTTGGTGCTGCCTACCCTGAATGTGGTGCTTGGGTCTGAGCAGTTAGGAAGGGAGGGCAGCTTTAATAATCAAAACTTCCAGGTGTTTCTGCAGACTTAAAGCTGTTGCAAGAGTCTAAATCTTCAGTTTAGTCTCACCTTAGTTTGTCTCTGCCACAGACACACAAGTCACTGGTATTGTTATATGGTCCCTGGGACTTCCAGATGGGTCTCTCTTCCAAGCCATGCCCTCCTAGGGCCTCCAGAGGGAAGACTGTGCTATGTTACAGGTGAGCACAGTCCCCAAGAGAGGTTCTGGGCTGCAGGGCCAATAGGGGCATTCCCAGTACACTGAAAAGATAGCTGTATGGGGTGTGGTTATCTCCCCCTTTTCATGGATCTTTGCCTTCCTAGATCTGGGACAATTAGCTGCATGTATGAAAAAGGCTATTTCCATGCCAGATACTGAGGCATGTGTGTGTGTTGTGGAAAACACTTCCCACCACACTGGGTTGTGTGGCATAGTTCTGGGCTGCAGCTCTGGGCAGGGGTGTTCCCAGCCTGCCAAGAAGATGGCTGTTTGGGCATGGTAATTTCCCCCTTTTTACAGACATCTGCCTTCCTAGCTCTGGGACAGTTGGCTGCAAGTGTGCAAAAGGCTATCATCCATGTCAAATACTGAGGTATGTGCATGTGTTGCAGGAAACACTTGTCACCATGCTGGGTTGTGTGGCACAGTTCTGGGCTGCAGCACTGTGCAGAGGCATTCCCAGCCCACAGAGAAGATGGCTGTATAGGGTGTGGTATTTTCCCCCTTTTTGTGGACCTCCACCTTCCTCACTCTGGAAAAATTAGCTATGGGTGTGCAAAAGGGTATTGTCCACACCAGATATTGAGACATGTGCACAGTTTGTGGGGAAGCAGTTCCCACTGTGGTTTACTGCATGGCTCTCTACTGGATCTGCAGCTGCTTTTGGGTTTTTAAACTAATTCATCTCCAAATGCCAACTTCTGTTTTCTCCCAACTGCAGCACACTGCTGGTTCTCCAGCAGTCTCACTCACTCATTTCAGAATGCAGAATGCCAGTTTCACCAAATGCATGGTCCCTGTGGATTTAGCAGAACTTTTCCAGCTGGTGCATCACTGGAACTGGTATTCTAGAGCCCTTTCTGTCTTTTATCTAGTATTTTTCATGGAGAGGTTTTTTTGCCCTGTCTCTCCTAATCTACCATCTTTCCCTCCTCATTTTTCTTGTAAGTGTATTATCCATTTGGATTTAATTTTGGAGAAGTTTATACAATCTGCGACTAAATTCCTTTTTTTTTAGTTTTGAATTTGTGCATTCCATTGTTCCAGCACCATTTGTTTTAAAGATCATACTTTCTCCATTGAATTGCTCTTGCTCCTTTGTGAAAGATCAGTTGACTGAATTTGTATGGGTCTGTTTCTGGGTGCTCTAATTTTAGTCTATTTGCCTATTTCACCAACACAATAGTGTTGATTTTTATATCTTTATAATTAGACTTGAAATTCAGTTATGGATTCTCCAACTTTGTACATTTTCTTCAGTATTGTTTTGACAATCTAGGTCTTTTGCTTATCCATATAAACTTTTGAATTAATTTGTAAATATCCAAAAAAAAAAAAACTGCTGAAATTTAGAATAGGACAAATTTAATGTTTAGATCAAATTGGGAAGGAACAGCATCATAACAAATTGTGTGTTCTAATCCATGAAGACAGAATAAATTTAATTAATTAGCTAGGTAATGATTTTAAACTAATAGGGTATATGTAGCTCAAAATTTCCCTTCTTTAACCATTTTCAGCTGTGCAATTTGGTAATATTATTTCCATTGAAAATATTGTGGTACTATCACCAATATCCATTACCCAAACTTTTTCATCATATGGTAGAAAATAACTGGTCAAATATTTTTGAACAAAATAAATTCTAAGACAGTTCATAGTGGAAAATATTGCCTTGGGAAAAAGTTTACTGTTAAGGACAAAGATGCCTAGTCAGTAACAGCATAATGGAAAAGCAGGAACATTTATTTCCTTGATATTTTCAGATAAATGACACTAGATCTATATATAACAAATAAGAATTAATTAATTTAATCTATTTACCATACAAATCATAAAGTTTATTTTAATTTGCTGACCTGCTTGTGGCTAAATTTGCATTGCTCTGGGCTCATTTCCAGCAGTTTAATCAGCTATATGCAACAGAAAACCAAACATGTTTGTCAGAATTTATCCTCCTGGGACTCTCAGAAGATGCAGAAATCCAGCCCCTCCTCTTTGGCATGTTCCTGATAATGTATTTGGACACTTTCATTGGGAACCTGCCCACTGTCCTCACCATCATTTCTGACTCTTGCCTCTACACACCCATGTACTTCTTCCTAGCTAACCTGTCTTTCACAGATATTTGTTTCACCTCCACAACTGTCCCAAAGATGCTGGTGAGCATCCAAACAGAGAATAAAATCACAACTTATGAAAGCTGCCTCACCCATATGCTTACTTCCATGCAAATTTTTAGGATTAGACCAACTTTCTCCCAGTCATGGGGCCTATGACTACATTGTTGCCATCTGCCATCCCCTGCACTATTTGGCCATTATGAACCCCAGACTGTGTTCTCCTGCTGCTGGGATCTTGGTTGTTGAGTGTTCTGGACTCCCTTTTACATGGTGTAATGGTTTTGCAATTGTCTTTTTATAGAGAATTTGAAATCTCCAACTTTATATGTGACCTTTATCAGGTAGCCCAACTTGCTTGTTCTGACACTTTCCTCAATAACATAGTGATGTATTTTACAGCTGGACTTGCAGGTGCTATTCTATTCACTGGGATCTTTTTCTGTTACTCTAAGGTGATATCCTATGCTTTAAGGATGTCAACAGCTGGTGGCAAATATAAAGCATTTTCTACTTGTGGGTCTTATCTCTCAGTCATTCCTTTTTTTATGGTACAGCTCTTGGGATGTATATTAGTTCTGCTACTCCTCAAAACTCAGGGGCAAGTGCAATAACTTCAGTGATGTACATGGTGATCACTTCCAGACTGGACCCCTTTACCTATTGTCTTAGAAACAGGTACAAAAAGCATGCCTTTAAAAAACACTTCAGCAGAGAAACATTCTCAGCATAAAAATGATCCTTTGAAGTTTAGAAATTTTTCATATTTAGTAGAGGTCAAACACTGGGACATCTGATTCCATACACTTTTTCAATGTTTAAAAGATAATGTGCTATTTTCCTAATTTCTAGAAGTCTGTAGCTTTAATAGTTATATATTAAAAACACCAGTTTGTTACAGTTGTTTTTAAAAATAATTTGACTTCATTCAGTGTACTCCATGGTTTCAGTACTGAAGGCAATCTGCTGCCAAGTTTTCAGTAGTAAAACATTTAAAACTGGGGATTGTGTATACATAAAAATATAGGAGGTGCTCGAGAGATGAAGATATATTGCACTTCCTGCAAAATGAAAGCAACTTCTCTTGTGTTATGTGCTTTCGGTGAAATATCATGTGTCTTAGCAAGGGCTGTGCCATCATTGCCAGGGAATGTGTTAATCAGCTTCAGAAAGAGTTCCCAGGCTAAACTGGAATCAATAACTGATTAAATTTACAGTAATCCACACTTCATCTCTTATACATGATATTCTCCTGAACAGTCCCCAACATATGATAGGTGAAGAGATAATAGACATTACGACTCCTGATTCTTCAGATATTTTGGTGTCAGCAATCTCTGTGATTTCTCCAATGATTCAATTATTTTAAAAATTATTTTCATAGGCAGGAACATTTTCAGGAAATTTCTCTTGGTACTGTGTATAATTATAATATACTGAAGGCAATAATAGTCCTCATTTACACATCATAGATAGCTATTTGGGCATTTTGCCCATTGCCAACTATGATTTTTCAGTGATTAATCACAGGTATTAGAAATAATATTGTGGCTTTTATGTAGCTCTGTGTTCTTTGTGAGGTAGACTAAGGCTGATGCTTCCTTCATCACCTGATCCCAGAGCCTTTGCTTTGCTTGGCAAATAAGAGTGACACTTTGGGATCAGAAAGTACTTTAAGCTAATGTACAGTTTTGAAAAAAATTATCTCACCATTTATTTTTATTCATTTCACATTTTTTGGCAAAGATATGAATTTGTCTTATTTTGCAATGTATTAGTCCAAAGGATTGTGCTCTGTTTTTGCATCATACCCATGTCAGACCTGTAGTTTACAGAGAAAAGAGGTTTGATCCATGCAGCCTTGGAAATTTTCTGGTTTTGGTTTGTGCCACAGTGTGAGAATTAAAATCCTCATTTTGTCAGTAAAAAATCTTCAGGGCAATTAAAAGATGCACCTCACTTCACATTCATTGAATTATGATTCTCACCAAAATACTTTATCACAAGAACCAGTTAGTTTGCCAAAAATCCTCCATAGGCACTTTTTTAGGGATGACTATAAGCAATATATTGTGAATCACATTTGCAATGCTACATATGCACTAGTGACATATATTTATACAATGTAAAAAGCATCATTGTTTTCCTAAAAACCAATAGGTTGAAGAGTTCCAAGATTCCTATCCTGGAAGATCTGTGTTTTTGCTATCAATTCATGTATCTAATAATTTACCCAAATGGCTTATTTTCTTTAAGGAGAAATCTGTTTCTGAAACAAAAATCTTGTTAAGAATTTTGTGAAGAAATTTCATAAGCATGCACTCTCACATTGTAGAAAATTCTAGAGGTATGTCTTCCAAGTAACTGGAAGTAGAAAACTGAAAAGACACTGTAAAGCAGTCAGGCTAGGAAAATTGATACTTCTGCTATCAGCAGGGACATTGCATAATCAAGAAGATGCCAGTGAAATTTTTGGCTCCACAGACAAGCTACATTTTCTGCAATCTGGGTAGAAAGCTCTTGCCATAAGTTGTGGTTACCTATGCACTTTGCCTGCTACTTCAAACCAGAAGGAGGGAGAAATGACTGCAAAGAGCCAGTCCAGCCTACCCACCTGACACCATATTATGTAGACTTGATGGTGGACCCCAAACTTACTTACACTTTGAGTGTAATTTAGGAGAGAGGGCAATTGTGTCTCTTTCAAAATTCTCCAATTCTTTTCCTGTTTCCATCCTAATATACCTACCCAGTACATAGGTTCTGAAGAAAAGATATTTTGTAGAGCATGTCACAAATGATTGTGGACACTGACAACTCTGCAATATATTCCTGGATCTTTACTTCAAGTACTGTTTTAGTGGTTCCTCTTTTTTATTCCCAGAAGAAAATCTTTTTGGATTTTTAGTAGAATTTTGTTCTTCTCTAGAACTTTTAAAATATGCAATAACAATAATGATTCCCTCTCAAATGAGGGGATAAATTCATTCTCACTGAAAACTAAATTTCATTCATGATGGATCTATTAAAATCTACAACAAAAAATATCATATTGTCTGCTATTGGTGAAAAAACTGCAATGTTGGGTTTTGTTTAAACGGAAAACTTGAAGAGAGTCATTAAAATTTAGATTTTAGCAAAGAACTTTCACATATTGTGTGAGGGATAAACATTAGGTTACAGTGGGAAATATTACTATTTTTCCTGGAGAAATGGGGGACTTGATTGCTGCCTGAAAACTATCAAAGTTATGTCATTAAAATTTAGATTTTAGCAAAGAACTTTCACATATTGTGTGAGGGATAAACATTAGGTTACAGTGGGAAATATTACTATTTTTCCTGGAGAAATGGGGGACTTGATTGCTGCCTGAAAACTATCAAAGTTATGTCATTAAAATTTAGATTTTAGCAAAGAACTTTCACATATTGTGTGAGGGATAAACATTAGGTTACAGTGGGAAATATTACTATTTTTCCTGGAGAAATGGGGGACTTGATTGCTGCCTGAAAACTATCAAAGTTATGTTATGTAGAAGAAGACTCATTTTGACTTAGCTCTGATCTGTTCAATTGTATTCCATTGGGTAAACTCAATAACAGTTTATTGGGACCCTTCCATGTGAATTATAGAAAAGATGAATTCTTTCTATTGGAAGAGTAATTGTCTTGATCAGAGGAATTCAGAATAAACACTATGAGGTCCAAGACACACCATTAAAACTCAGACATGGTAGAAAGCATTAACAGCGCCCTTACTGTTTAGAATGTACCATAACAATATATCCAGTGTTGAGGGGTGTGTACAAATGTCACACAGGAGGAATGTCTCCTTCTCCAAACAGATGAGAAGGTCTCAGAAGTCATCTCTGCATGGTATTTCACCAATGTCAACATTCCCATTTTCCCCTCACTTCCAGATCGCCCTTCTCAGAATTGGAAGCAACTGCATAGATCTGAGATACGTCATCCAAACTGAGATTACATACGTATTTCATCTCCTTGAGTTTCCAGAATGCAGATATGTTGCGTTTATCTACCATATAGGATGGAAATAGAGTCAGTGGAGCAGAAAAGTCACTTGAATGAGTGAGAGTTCTGATATTCTGAGGGAAGGAATTGTCATGGGAGGGAATGCTTTACTTGCCATATCTGCAGGGACAGGGAGAAAGAGATACAGGGAAAGTCTACGAATATAAATTTATTTTATTGTCTAATTTCTGTTTCTGGAGGGGTCTTTTGTTTCTATTGCAGCCAATTTTCTCTCAGTTTCATGTCACAGAAATTTTTAGTTTTCACCATTGTATATTTCAAACTTTGAAGTTCTACTTTATTCATTTTTGAAATGTTTGTTTTATTTTATATATATGCAAGATCCTTTTTAATTTCCTCAGAATTATTAAAAATAGTTGTTCCATGATCTGTGTCTGAATAATTTCAATATCTGAAAGAGTTAAAGGCTTGTTTTCACCATGAGTTTTTATTTTGGCTCTTAGTCATGGTACCTTGATTTCTTAGTGTCTATGGTGACATTTCTTATTGGGTTCTGATTAATTTGTTTGGTACACTTTTGTGAGGCCTTGGTGGAAGAGGGAGAGTTTGCATTTGACTTTATTTTGTGAAGTCAGGACCAATTAAGTTAAGCTTTCCACTTATAGTCTCTAAAAGCCTATGTGTTATTATTTCAGCCTGCATGTTAGCTTATCATTTAGAGGGCTTTCAACACCATTAGCACTAGGGTCAGAGCAACTGTTTATCTAGATACCTATTTTTGATTTGTGTGTTTATACATCTTTAACATTTAGTATGTCACTATAATTCTAAGGATGACCTATTTATACAGGAATCTCTTACCAGAGTCTCTGCTTATGAGTTGTTTTGGCTTCAACTTCGTATGAAACTGAGGATCACTAATATAGAATATAAAGTTCTTTGTATTGACAGACTGTCAAAACTGCAGGCATTTAAACTTATCTACCTGATAAGTCCCTATTATTGTTTATTTAGAGGCTAAATTAATTTCTTCTTCTCAGGCCAGATCATGGATGAATTCAAAATATGCCCTGCATAACCTCCATGCTTGCCATGAGAACATTGCCAGGAAACCTTTGGAAAAGTACAGAAAAACTATGGAAAATGACTGGGTGCCATCCACAGAATGCTTTGTCTTGTTGTATGGCTACCATGACTTTCTGCTGTCTAAATTTCTTTTTGGCTTGTATTTTCATAGTACTCAAATATCTTCATTTTTGTGCCCTTCCACATCCTTCCTTTCCATTTCTATGACCCCCTATCAAGCATTTAATTCTACTCATGAATTATTGTAAAACCTATATTTCTGTCCACCTCTCCTTGCAGGCAAAATGTGAACAAGTGTTCTCAAATTTTATGTCCCTCAGATTTTTCCCCTTTCCACTGCTCTTCAGGATGCCTGCAGGGTGGGGATGTAATTCTCCTTTTGGATAGTACCAGAATATCATACAGAGCTGCTAGTCAACCCTGAAGTTATTTTTCCTAGTTGGCTGATCTTAAGGAACTTCCTGTTAGACCATTATTACAGTTTGAAAAGCTTAAGTGCCATGGAATATGAACCATGTGCCCATCCAACTCACTGGGCTTCAATACCAGCTCAAACTTGATATTTCGTATACTGCTTTCATGAGGAGTGTGTTTATATTTGCTCAAATTTTTGGCTTTGTGGGTTCACAATGGGCAGCTCAGATTTCATGGTATTATTTTTTCCTGCAATTTTTTGAGGTATAGTCACATACCATATAATCATCCAAAGCATACACTCAGTCGTTCACGGTATCATCATATAGTTGTGCATTCATCATCACAATCAATTTTTGAATATTTTCATTACTTCTAAAGAGCAGTAATAAAAATAAAAATAAAAGTAAAAAAGAACACCCAAAATATCACATTCCCCAGAACTTATTATTCATCTACTATTTTGTCCCCATTTTTCTATTCACCTGTTCATACACTGGATAAAGAGAGTGTGAGCCACAAGGTTTTCACAATCACACAGTCACATCATGTAGCTATATAGTTATACACTTACCTTCAAGATACAGCGTTGAGGAGGAAACACTATTGTGTCTTCTAGAGACTGTGATTGCTTCCATCTCCCTGTCCTTCCTGGGAGCAGAGCTTCTAAATTTGCCCTTCATTCAAGAAAGAATCTGCTTTGGTTAACTGAGACCCTTCCTGGGTAACTTCTGGGTAAATCTCAGAATCTTCACTGGAGTTGGGGAAATTTTTTATGAGTCCAGGGGCATCAACAGGGAAAACACATAAAGATTTATCATACAGAACCCTACCTGGCCAGAAGAACTTACAGTTTTCACTGATCTCAGCTGTTCCATGCATTCATGAGTGTTGAATGAAGTATGTCCAAAGTCAAATTGGTCTCCATTGTCCAGTCCATGCAGTTCCTGGCTTTATACCTACTTCCCTGGAGGAGTAACTAAAACCTACACTTCATCACTCCACCATCCTGCCATCAAGGTCTAGTGTGAAATTTTGATAAATCCCAAAGCAATTGGGTCAGGGGATGAGGATATATTTTCAGGGAACCCTGAGGAACTGGGAAGAATATGGAAGTGTTGGACCTCCCCACCTGGGTTTTACTGGTGTTCTTGTACACATTGAGGACTGAGGGTTTGGGGGGAAAAGCTCTTGTGAATATTGTTCCTACAAAGGAGAGGCTGAGCCTACCTAGCATTGTGCCTAAGTGACTTCCCCAGAAGACCTCTTTGCTGCTTAGATGTAGCCCCCTCTCTCTCTAAGCCCGCATGGCAGGTGTACCTACTGCTCTCCCCCTGCATGGGACTTCACTCCCAGAGGTAAAAAATCTCCCTGGAAACATGGGATATGGCTCCTGGGGATGATCCTGGACATGGTATTGTGGGATTGAGAAAATCTTCTTTACAAAATGGGGGAAGTGAAATGAAACAAAACAAAATTTGCATGGCTAAGAGATTTCAAATGGATTGAGAGGTGACTCTTGAAGGCATCCTTACGCACTATATAAATACACATTTCTATGTTTTATTGTATTGGAATAGCTAGAAGGAAATATTTGAAACTGTTGAATGGCACCCCAGTAGCCCTGCATAACTATGTAGCTTACAAGGTGTGACTCTGTGAGGGTGAAGTACCTGTGCCTCACACTCCCTTTGTCCAGTGTATATACAGATGAGTAGAAAAATGGAGACAAAAACTAAATGAAAAATATGGTGGGATGGGAAGATGGAATGTTTTGGGTGTTCTTTTTTACATATACATATATATATATATATATATATATATATATATATATATATATATGTATATATATCTATATACACACACATATATGAATGAGTAAGAAAATGTTCAGATATTTATATATTCATTCTGGTGATAAATGCACATGTATATGATCATACTGTGAATTGTACACTATGGATGATTGTAGCATATGTTAGTATACCTCAATAAAAATGTATTAGAAAACCAACAATAAAATTTAGCACCCTATAGATGATATTACCCAAATTGCAAGACATACAAAAACTGTATTACCACAGGATTTTCCTTTCCAGCCAGTCTGAATTCTCAAACAAAATATAAATTGTTATGTTTTCAAAAGGAGGGATACAGCCAGGTTGTTTAAAACATACATGTTTCCTATAATCATTTCCAATTAAAATTCTTAATACCATGTTACTGATAAGTTAATTCTGTAAAGTATAAACAAGCTTTCATTTTTGATAGTTTTTACTTGATTGATTCTTGGTCTTAAAATATTAAATTGAATTTTATTTAGTAAAAAATCCATATGTTTTCAATTTGATGAGGAAGTTCCCTCTATAAAATTGGAGTCTATTTATCTATCCACTTTTGATTCTAGGCTGAACTGAAGATGTTTAATTTGCTTTGGCCAAGAGAAAAGGCAGAAAATACAGTTTACATCCAGAATCCTCAGACTTTTTTCTGGTGCTCTCCCTTGGACTTCTTACCCAGCCTTGTAAACACCTCCAGGCTAGCATGTAGTAGCACAAGAGAAAATGTGGAGAAAACTTCACTGTCTCACTCCAGT